>NW_011499943.1:484097-592614 GCF_000495115.2 Populus euphratica
AGAAAAAAACTAGTAATACTAGATTGAAAAATAAAAATAGAAAATAATAAAAGTAACCAAGGAAAAAAAACAGTATTATTTTAAAAAAAACACACAAAATTCTTTGGAGTTGGATCCAATAGAAATCTAACCCGAATTAATTTGCAGAGTCAACTAAATCGCAGGTAAATATTCTACTTGAAAAGGAGCACTTCCCTTGCATTACAAGTCTCAAAATCCAAGACGTGCGTTGGAAATTAAACTTTATGTGTCCTGTAAACTACTCAACATTCAGAATCTCCCCCCCTCAAAAGATGTCGCATGAGATCATTGATCTCCGAAAGTTTCAACAAGGAAAGGTTGCGATTGTTCTTCCTTTTCTTTCTTGATCTTGTGATGACTTGCTACAAATAAGAACCTTGACTGTAGACGACGTATGAGGGAAGCCCCATCGATCTGGCTTAGCGTGTCAAGGGCAAGAAACGAATTGCCTGCGCAGCAAGTGAGCAGGGAACCGCGGTGCATGGCTTGACAGCTAGAAGCTTGACTGGTTTTCACATTTTCTCAGCCGCAAGTTTGGGCTTAATTCCATAGCACACAAAGTTCATTCCTTCAACTTTATGCTCCAATAATTCCAGTGCATATATATATATATAGACACACACACACAGACACATGTTGGATAAAGGGCATCATATCCTTTAATTGCTTGAAAAGTAATCAAAAACGTCTAACTTTGGCTTGAATATTCTGATCGTAAAAGAAGAAAGAATAATAAAAATTATTCTCTAATCCCAAGTGTTGGGACGTTGTGCAAGTCACTTTTGTGAAAAAAAAATAAAAAATGGGAGGGGATTTATAAAAAAATAATTGCGAATCAAATTGGAAAAATGAAGGCATAGAAGATAGGCTAAAAGCATGAAAATATCTTGCTGTCTTATCATTTCTTGTCTTTAATTTAGCGATGATCATGTCTTTTCACCAATAAAAGCATGAGAACCGTCTCCCATTCATCCATATCCATGCTTACTATTTCCAGCACATTTTCAGTGGAAAACTATACCTTAAATTAATTAAACATATATATAGTGAAATCATATAAATATTAATTAATTTTAGTAGGCAATAACAACGAAAGCATGATTGTCAAACCTGGTTCATTGACTTGAAAAACTCGCAACTCAGAATCCTAATCCAAACTAAGTTTCAACTTGTACATATCTTTACAATAACATGACTAGACTACTCGATTAGATTGACATGTGATATAATTGACCTAGCATAGCCAATACTATAGATTTTTTCTAATTAAAACAACCGATAGATCCGAGTTGCATGAGAGATTACCCGCTAACCCAATGATCCGAGCCCTTCTCAAGATGAGATCTCGGGTCGGGTCTTATCATACTATCAAAAGCACGAGTAGCATTTTTCTATCTCGTTAATGTTGGACAGAAGCCTATTACAACTTCTGGGCCAAGACAAAGAATATGGGCTTGAAGTGCAAATAAGAGAATTTTCTAAACAGTAAAGTAAGGCTCGGAACTCCCCAGCCCGTTAAACTACATAACAACGGCCCGTTAGCACCATCTCACAAACATGCTGACCATATCTACGTTAATCGAGAAACCAGATTCAATTCTGATATTGTATGGTCTGCCACGGTAAATCAGTTCATCGTGGTTTTTGTTTTTTTATCTAAGTATACGAAAAAAAAATATTTGATTAAACAAATATCTTGTAATTTTTTAATTGGGTTGCATGTATATAATTAAGTTTTAATCCTTACTTTTATAAAAATTAAAATAACTTGTTTTTTATTCATGAAAACATAGTTTTTATATAAAAAATCTATTTTATAATAGTTTTACCTAACATATAATTATAACTAATTTTTTAAAAGCTATTTTGTTTTTTAAACCACAAAAACAAAAATTATTGAAAATTCAGGTGTGTTTTTGTATTGTAGTAACAGTAATTTTTAAAAGTATTTTTTATTTAAAAATATATTAAATTTTTTTTAATATTAACATATTAAAAAAATCTAAAAACACTGAAAATTAAATAGAAAAATTGAAGACACTTTTCAAACAAACAAAAAAAAAAACAATAATGGAATCGGCATTAACTGTGGATAAATAATGGACCCCTGCATGTCGAGGTGGTCATGAACCATGACAGCGACATGGACCGCTGTTTTCTAACGAAGCTTCGGCTGGGCTTTTCCTTCGACAGTGATTTTAGTTTAGGGCAAAAAAGGGCAAAAAAATCTAAAGTACTATCCGCGTATACTTCTGATTTATTGGTCTTGGGATAGAATTATAAACAAGTAAATTGTCTTCGTTAAGACCCAAAGGCTATAAAAAACAAAGAACATATTTCCTTATTTTGAAAAAATAAATTTATTTTATATCTTTTATCTATTTTTATTTAATAAAATATATTGCTGTTTATTTTGCACGTGTTCTTTCTATTTTAAGGATTTTGTTTTGTTTTGATAATGAATTAAAAAATAAAAAATAAAATTCAAACAAGATAACACCGAGTTATATTGATTAAATATGTTAAATGAATCGTATTTGATGCGATAATAATTTCCTTAATCACTGACGGATTGGTCAGAAAAATGAAAATAAATTAGTGCCATTCTATTTATTTTTATTTTATTAGTCATCGTCACCGAAAGACAAAGCTGGAAGAAGGCTCCCCCATGTTTCTACCAAGACAAGTCCTTGGCGATGTTTGACAATGATGGCTGTTTTTTAATATATATATTTTTAATATTATTACATTAAAATAATAATAAAAAATTAAAAAATTAATTTTCTATTATAAAAAAAATAAGTTGAACCGCTCTCTTATCATAGACTTCATATGAATCATATAGCATTTGTTTTGCATTGCAGCATATTTTGTAAAATATCTTTTAAGTCATTTTTCATGTGAAAAAGATATTAAATTATTTTTTAAACAATTTTTATATATTAATATTAAAAATACCATCTTAATATATCTTTAATTAAAAATATACTCACCGAACACCCAACTAGCATGTTTTTTTCAAGATTGGTGGAGTTTTCCTCGCAAGGTGGAGTCCCACGCGCACTAACAAGATTTTTCAAGATTAGTGAGAGTTTTTCCACGTAAGGTGGAGGAAAATGGGGGGGTTTGGAGGCTAGTTGGGAGCTTCAAGGAGTCATTTTCTTGGAGATTTACATCATCAACCAATTATTCTCTGGTTTTGTCTCCATCAATCCTCTCGCATTTCACATCACGTCTCAATCTTTATTAAAAAAACCCCAACAAATTAGGTTAATTTCCTTCCCCTTTTGTTTTGGTGCTGGGCCTTCAAGCGCTCCCAGATCCCAAGTCAATGAACATCACAATGAAAAGAAGTTTTATATCCTAGTTATGAACCTCCATGATCCATCCCTCTAAATACGTAAATTTTACTTCATAATCTTCTAATATTTTCTCAAAAAATATATAGTCCAAACTTCGAGATGGATAGAGACAACATTACAACGCGGAATCAAGAATATATGTATATAATCTAGCCCCTATACTCTTGATGTTTTGCAGAACAAGACCATTTGTTTTAAATTTGATAAATTCAGACCCTTTTCTTTCCAATTAAAGTCGATCTGATCCTCCTCATCCACCTCTATTACTAAGCAAACAGCCAGCTGAAAGCCACGAGTTACGATGAAGATCACAATTAAAATATAGGATTTGATTTGACTAAACATTAAAAATAGAGGGACCAAACCATACCAGTTTACGATTTGGTCCCTGAACAAAAGGCCCTCAACGCGTACAATCAGAAGATTGTTGTCGTAACACACACGGGGGGTTGACTGTTTAGTGTCAGAACAGGACAGAGAGAGAGAGAGACAACAAGGTCAAGAACGTAAAAGCAACCGCATCCACCGAACCGGAACGTTTATAAATGCGGGAAGAGAAACTGAGAAAAAACATGAAAAATCCAGTTGTGCGGGAAGCTGCATGGAGAGCGACTTGCATTAACTCACATTAATTTCAAAAAATAGGAATAGAGTAATTTCCATTCTTATTATTAATTTTATGAATTTAATTTATTTGGAAAAATATTTTATTATTACTACTTACTGGGCTGCCAGTTTGCCGTTAAATCTGCCGCTCAACTTGTTCACTCTCCCTCCTCTTTCCTTCACTACAAGTTCTAAGTTTAGGGGTACGTGTGATTTTCTCTATTTTGCCCTTTATTAAAAAATCTTCCTTGTTTCCATTTTTATTAATTAATAAAGCTCTGATTTTTCAAGAATGTTTTTCTGAAATCCAGGATCTCGAGGGACAAATACAACAGTGGCATTCAGGGTTGCCGTTTCTTTGTCTCTCCAGGCAAGGAGGAGAGAAAAAGAACGGAACTTGTTTGTGTCTTCTCTGAGTTTTTTTTTTTTTTTTTTTCTGGTAATGTAGCTTGGTTTGTGTTTTTTTACTGTAAAATATACAAGGATTAATGAGGATGAGATGCTTTTCTTGCATTAAACCAAATCGAAACGATATTAAGATCGACGCTGAACACGCCCCTCGATCTAGTTCTCGATGTTCTTATGGGTCCTCAGGTTTTTTTTTTTACTTCCCATTTTTTTTTGGGTTTTGTTTATTTGTTTATTTTGATAAAGATAAGGTGTGGGATTTGTAGGTACCCAGAACGCAAGGTTTAATGTAAATGGTAATTGTTATTTAATTTCTTTGGGATTTAATTTGTTTTTTATAAGCTTTGTTTTCGTGTTTAATTAATTATTTGGATTCTTATATTCAATAATTGGGTGCAGAACATGGGAAGAATCAGAATCCTGAGGATGGAGCTCGTAGTTTTACATTTCGTGAGCTTGCAGCAGCAACAAAAAATTTTAGAGAGGTTAATTTGATTGGTGAAGGAGGTTTTGGCAGGGTTTATAAAGGCCGGTTAGAAACAGGGGAGGTAAGTTGCTGTAAACAGTTATAGAATTTATGTAAATTGTTTTGATTATTTATGAATGTGGCTTCTTTTTTGGTTGCAAATAGGTTGTTTCTTGTAATTTTGTGGTCAAACTGAGACGCTTTCCTTATGTTTGGTTTGGTTTTTGATGATTAGCTTGTCGCGGTGAAACAACTTAATCAGGATGGTCTTCAGGGGGATCAGGAATTTATCGTGGAGGTTCTTATGTTGAGTCTGTTACACCATTCCAATCTTGTTACCTTGATTGGCTACTGTACTTCTGGTGATCAGAGACTATTGGTTTATGAATACATGCCGATGGGTAGTTTGGAAGATCATCTTTTCGGTAAATTTCTTTTGCATCTTATGCATAGATTTTTGATGTTCTGCAATCTTCTTCTGATTTGTTATTCAATGAACTTAGTCTGAATTTGTTTAGTTTCTGATATATTTTTTGTGTCAGATAATTCATTGCTACTAAACTCCATGCCCCATCTTGCCGCCCTCTATTTATCCCCTTGATACTGAAAATTTGATTATTCAACCAAAACAGATGATTAAGCAAGTTATTTTGATCTTGCAAGTTTGTCTTGTTGATATTCCGATGGATATCAATGATAATCCTAAGTTTATGTTGTGGAAAGTTTACTTCCTGGAATCTCATTCACCAGTATGATTTCTCTTTTTCTTGATAGGTATATATGTTTTCTCATTGCTAGTTATTCTTGATTCCGCGCATGATTGCTACATAATTTTCAGCTAGCATGCTTTTTGATAATTGATGCTGTAATTGTTTCTCGGATCTAGAACCTGGTAAAGAGCCATTGAGTTGGAGCACTCGGATAAAGATTGCTGTTGGTGCTGCCCGGGGTCTCGAGTACCTACACTGTAAAGCAGACCCACCTGTTATTTACCGTGACCTGAAATCTGCAAATATCTTGCTGGACAATGATTTTAATCCAAAACTATCAGATTTTGGACTTGCAAAATTGGGACCTGTTGGTGAAAATACACATGTTTCAACCAGAGTTATGGGGACATATGGTTACTGTGCCCCAGAGTATGCCATGAGTGGCAAGTTGACTCTCAAGTCTGATATTTATAGTTTTGGTGTTGTTTTGTTGGAGTTGATCACTGGGAGAAAGGCCATAGATCGTTCTAAGATTCCAGGAGAGCAAAACTTAGTTGCTTGGGTGAGTTAAAAACTTGAACTTTTTTCCAATTTATTTTTGCTCTGCTCTCATTGCTCATCCAAGCAATCAGCTTATCTGAGAGTATAATCATAATTGTTTGTGATGCTGGGTGTTCCCTCGATGCATCTTCAATCCCCATCCAGGTAATGCCAAAAGCTCAGTTTAATTTCCAAATAGTAGGTTCTTTGGAGTAATTTGCTGACGCTTGTACAGCAAAATGTCAGAACCAAAATAACTCCAACAAACTATAATGCATCGATTCTTTTTTCTTCTCAATCTCCATTGTAGTCTCAGCCGTTTTTGAAGGACCAGAAGAAATATTGCCAATTGGCTGATCCTCGGTTGGAAGGGTGTTATCCTCGTCGTTGTTTCAACTATGCAATTGCTATAACTGCAATGTGCCTTAATGAGCAAGCCAGTTTTCGCCCTCTTATTGGTGATATACTGGCTGCCTTGGAATATTTGGCTGCACAGTGCCATGTCTCAGAATCCACTACTGGTCGGGTACGAGGTGCCAATCCATCATCACCATGTTCTGACAGGAAGGTCGTTTCTCGAGAGCGAGATTCTAGGAGTAGAGCTTCTATTTGAATGATGTGGAGCAAAAGTTATTGAAACCCCTTGATCTCTGTACTGTAAGTAACCAATTCCCATTTTCTTGAACTTTTAGAATTTTTTGGTTGCTGAAGGCTTTCAAACTTCCCTTGTAATATTTTATCTTGTGTATTTTATTTTAAAACTTCAATTCATTAGAATGTGCAGATAGACATAAGTTCTTAGCAAAGAGATTTTAAAATTCCATGAATTGTTATTATTTGGTGAACGTTTACCAAAATCGCTGTATTTTTATGTAGTTTACGGGGTTATTTGCTACGTTTATACCGTTCATTTCACCCTCATCAATGAATTAAATTACATGCTTTCATTGTGGCTAACCTGCTTATTTAGACAGTCTCAGTTTCTATACATGTCAGAGCTAAGAATTGATCATGTCCGAATCGTAAAAACCCGAAACATTATGATGACCTGTACGGTTTTCTTTTTTACGTTTTTGATTTGCATTCTTAAAGTTCTAGTCTATTGTAAAATGATAGGGTAAGGTATGGTAACTTATCTCGAGGAAGGATCCTTTCCCTTGCACAACCCTGCCCGTTTTGTTTCCATTCTTGCCAGAACCAAACTCACTTTGGTGATCCATATACTTCATGGGCTCTATTTTGGGTAGTGTTTTTTTAGCTGCACTTGTTATGCATGATATATTTCCATAAATGATGCTTGATAGATTGGTCCCTACTACTGTAGTCATGAGACTGTTGTTTCTCTGTGCTTGCAGGTGTCTTGCCAAGCTTAGAGGGGATGGCTGTTGTGTTTCATACCATGTAAAAGCGCATCGATACAGTGGGTAAATATGTTTATTGACATGTATGTATAGACATACTGTTGGGGTTTGGAGTAAATGATTTTTTGCTTACGAAAATCAGGATAAACACATGTTTCTTCTAAGCCTGCTGAAGTTTGTACTTGCATTGAAGTGAGAATTCTTTGCGAATGGCATTAAGCAGCAGGCTATTAGAATTGTGTTTAGCACAGTTTGAGAGGGATTGGATTTTTGTTAGATACGTCCATGCTATGATTTTCCATGCTTGTTTCTCCCCTTTTTCAGATCATTCAACATGAAATAAAGAATCAATAAAGGAGGTATGTACCATGGAGCATAATTGTTGAATTCTTTATCATTTTTAATTTCTGTTCTTTAGAAGGCCCACCAGGCCTTCTACCTCCCATTTCTGGAGAGTAGCTATGCTTCCCTTAAAACACCCATCCGAGCAGCCCTGTATATGCTAACCAAGTACCAATGAAGATGAATACATGGTTAAAATACTCAACCCTAGAGTTGGCCTGGACTAATTACCTTGGTTGCAAATTGGATGGGTTGATACAGGTCATCCCAAGTTATTTTTTAAAAATATAAAACGAAACAAAGATCTTGATTTTTTTTATAAAAAAACAGGTTTTTCTACTGGACTAAGCCTGATTAGGTCATGGGTCGGCTAGTCGATGAATAGATTGACCCATTGAGTCTTGTAAATAGGAATGAATATCCATTCAGTAAAGCATGTTGTCGATAATTTCCCTAGGAAGAAATGCCACTGCCTTCTTTCCGTCCCCTGTTCTTGACGAACTAGCATTCTCTGTCTTGAAGAATGCTGTCGATAAAACAGCGTCATTTCGAAGAAAACTTGAAAGAAAACGTCAACGAACACGAACAAATTTCCTTGATCGAAACTTGTCTAAAACATTCAGGACCAAATCGATAAACTTTATGGGTTTGCGATCTAATTGAGAATTGAGTAAATATATTAAGGATTAAATTGAGGTTTCCCAAAACATTGAACTGGCTAGAAATCAGGTTCACGAGAAGATTAAATGACAAAAAATCTCTCCTCCCAGAACATCCTGAGCTAGAGGAGCATTCACTAATCTCTGAAGCTTTTGAGCATGGAATTCTCCTATGAACAATATTGCAACTTGCGACTGTTCCCCGAGGAGACCTCCAAGGCCTCCTCATCAACAAGAAGCATATTCTAGTGGCAATCAAAAGAATCAAGCATTTGCTCTTCTGCTTTGCGAGATATACAAGGGCACATGCATTGTATAATGTTGATGTCCATGTGGGTCCTGGAAGCATACTGTTATCTTATTAATCTTCGGATAAAACAATTGGATTTTTTAAAAGTTGGGAGTCTTTGTAACCATCCTTAGGAGTTGCTTCGGAGCTGTGGAATCTTCTGAATTCTATATATGATTATAGGTTATGTTATGATTTTTTCTTAACTGGAGATGATTAGGATGCATTTACAGGTTAGAAATTATGTAATTGATTGATATAATAGATTTTGTTATTATTATTGGTTGTTGCAAGGTTATTGAACCCGGTCACACTCGGAGTCCAATTCAATATTTGAGTTATGGATTGAATGGTGAATTTAGATTAATCTAAAATGTTAATAATATTATTTTAAATTTATTTTTTAAAAATCAAATTAAATTTTAATTAGATCAATTGAATTGTGGATTAATTTGATATCTTATCTAGACTTGATCAAGTTAATTTTTACTAAGTTATTTTAAAACTTAATCAAGACTAGATTTCAATTCAATCAAATTCTTAATTAATCTGTCAAATCATATCAAGTTTAATAACATTCGTTTAATGAGTTAGATTTTTTAAATGTAATTAGTTTGAACCTTACATAATAATATAGCTATAATAATTTTTAACAAAAAGTTATAAGTCTAACTCAACAACGATAAAGTAACTATTTAAGAGTTTGATACATATCATGGTTAAAATTATATTTTATTCTAACCATGTTTTTGAAAATATTAGACTATTTAACATGCATCACAATTTTGTTTAGATTCCACTGAAATTTTTTTCTTGAAATCATTATTAAAAAAAAATATTTTTTTATATGTTTAACATTGTAATACATAATAATTTTTACTTGAAAATACATCAAATTTTTTTATTTTTTATTTTTAATATCAGGATATCTAAACCATAACATTTAAAAAGTATTAATTTAATATTTTTTAAATAAAAAATATTTTTAAAACACATATAAAAACAAAAACCATTACACTCTCAAAGACTCACCATATAGCTTTTCCTAAATCCCTTTTTTTTTTTTTTATTTTACTGCAACCACAATATTAAATATACACTAAATTACTCTTCACAATACATTTATTTTCCTAAATATGAACAGAGTTAAAGCTGACAGTCCTTTACTCGGCCGAGAAAGAGTGAGAAAAGCGTTGCCATTGCCAGTCACTGGAAATGTTAAAGATTCATTCAGATCTCACTCCTCCAAGAGACAAAGGCATATCCTTTGATAACCTTCACAAAGACACGAAAGCTACAATTGCCGACAAACTTTAAAAAGGGTAGGGTCATTTTTAAACAAAAAAAGAAAATGGAGGTGATGTCTCCTATAGACGACGCCGACGCCGACGCCGACGACGACGAGTGTCTGTTTCCTCAGAAATTTCTGTTGAATTTTCTCTCTAAGAAATTCTTGGCCCATCATATAAAACAATAAATTCCAAGGAATTATAATAAATAATGCTTAGCTTAATGGGTTTAACACTGTTGTTTATTTGTTTCATCCCCCCATCTCACTGTTTTTTGACGTAGTCAGTCAGCCATTTTATTAGAATGTCATATTGGCAACATAGCAGCAATTTCCTGTCTCATCAGACATCATCAGCCGATTGTTCTTCCTTTATTCTTTTTTACAGGCAGATTTTGACGGAAGATTTCGACAGATGGGTCAAAGCAACAGTGATTGTAAATTTATTATCCAACAACAAGATCCTACAGGCATGAAAAAGTCTGTTTATTATATGAAATTTTATAGTATTTGAATCTAATAGCAGCTCAAATTTAAGGTCGTAAAAGGGAGATATGGACTTTGCAAATGTCAATCTCTAACTTCTAATTTGTCATTATCCACTGCTATAATATGATCTTTAAAAAAATAATTAATTTAAATTATATTCTGTTAGTATTCCGAAACAAAAAATAAAATAAATACAAAAACAAAATGTATTTAATTAAAAAGATAAAAAGATAAAATAAAGAAAGATTTTGAATAAATTTTTATATTTTCAATATAATAATTACATGAAGATATATTTTTTATTTTTTATTTTTTATTATAAAACAGTAACTAAACATATTCGTGAATTTTGTCTCCATTTTACATGGAGTTGCATACAATGCAGATCCTTGCATGGACAGGAGAAGACAGCAGCCCCACGTAGGATTCTGACTTTTTCTCAAGAGTTATAACCACTTTAAGTCCCTGTCGTTTTTAAACTCTACAACTCAATCCTTGCATCTCTAAATTTCTATACAATTGGATCCTTGGTTTCAAAACTCTTTTTACATAAAAAAACAGTGTTTTCAAAGTATTGTTTTCTTTTTCACAAATAATTTTTTAAAAAAATATTTATGATGATTATTATGCTAAATCATCAAAATTAAAATAATAATAATAATTACACAGTGATGATGAGATTATTTTTTTAACATAAATTTTTTTAATAATTACAAGTATTTTTTGGTATAAAAAAATTTAAATTGTGAGGGGGTTAATTCAATATGATTCAATTAACTTGGCAGGTCCAAAAACAACCCGTATCAATTTTTAATATTAAGTTGATAGCATATTGGATCAATTCAAATTAAACTTTTGAATTCATGATTCGAGTAATGAAATCATGTAGTCCGTATAAAACAAATTAAAATGAATTATAAAGATTAAATCTCAATCAAATCAAATATTGAATGATAAAATTAAAAAAATTAATTAAAAAATAAAAAAAATTAAATTAATTATATTAACTTATTAAATTTAATATATAAATTAAAAAATTAAAACAATCCAAAAAAAAAACACAACAAATCAGTCGATAATGCATGCTAGTCAAATCCAAATCACATAACCATGACCTTCGAGGACAATTTCATAAGAGATAAGAAATCTCCTGAAGTTTAGCAATGCATATTAATGAGGTGAGGCCATGCGTCATGCTTTGCAATGGCTCCAGCTTCATGGGATCAACAATGAATGTCAAAAGTTTGTTCCATCATATTTTTGTGGTTTTTTTTATAGATTTATATGATTATTAATTTTATAATTCAGGATTAATCTAAAATTTTATATAATTATTAATTTAAAATTTTATAAAATTAGTTAAAATATATATAAATTAATTTAGTTCGGAAATTCACATTATCAATAAAAAAAAATACAGTGGATGTACAAAACTCTTGAGACAGACATGGGAGACTTTGCCTTGCATACCTCGCAAGGTCATCTTCTCGACTTGCTGGACGGTTTCCTCTGTATATTTTGCTTCCTCGGTCTGCATCGTCCCTTCGTATGTAATTGAAATTCTATTCAAGTATTTGTTGACATTTTCCCCTTCGTTTCTCAAAGATTTATTAGTGCATTGGCATGGACGAGGAGCACCGTTGTTCTTAAAAAAATGAAAAAGGATCTTTTACAAGTGATATTTTACCCTTGATTTCTTCTTCCAGCAATAAATCCTGACCCACCAATTAATCTTGCATGTGTCCACCATGTTTCTCTTCATTAAAAATAAAAATTGCAATTAGTGACCTAGTCAAAGCTTGCAAAGTCTTGAATTCCACTTAATGGTTAGTCTTGCTATTCACATTGATATATAACTTGGGACATGACTCAATCATGATATAGAATCATATAAGAGTTAATTCAGTCAAATTTAATTGTTATCATAAGTTAACTTGTAATTAAATTGATCTATAAAAATCGAGGTGAGATATAATATGGTTGTTTTTTGAAATTAAATAATATCCTTTTAAATTAGTTTAAATTGACCCTTTAAAGATCACTCAAATGTTGAATTAGATAATTAGTTTTTTAACTATGTCCATTAATTACTAACTAATTATAACTATTAATGTCAGTGGTAGTTAATTAGTACTTAAAAGTATATTTTTATCAAAATTTTATATTATTATTTTGCAATTGAAGTATCAAATACTCCTTAACTCAAGCATGTTTTATAATAACATATCTAATAATATAAGATACCTTTAATTTGTGATAAACGTTCATTTTAAATGCAGGTCTATCATATAAATGAAAGGATTGATTGATGATTTTAAAAACTAAAATTGAAAAGACAAAGAGATAGCCAAACTTAGAAAAGAAATGCTGGTGCAGTGCAAATCGAAACACTGTTCGGTAATTGGGTTATATCTGAAACTGTAGATCTCGAATTTATGTCTACTTTATATGGATTGAAAGGTAAGACATAGGCCTACAACTTTCTTGGAGCCCAAGATTTAAAAAAGACCATTTTTAAGTCTAAATTATAGCAACAATAAAGAAATCTGAATCTATCCTCCACCCCGAACATTGTTTAGTGTTCAATCCATATCTAGAGTTATAGAAGCCCAAATGACCTCAATTTGTTTTCCTGAAAAGCCGAGATAATTTTCTAGAACTTTCATGTTTTCAAGTGGTTCCAATTCTGACGTTATCAATAACGTTTTAGGTAGACAACAAAAGATAAGGATTGTCATCAAGTCAAAAGTTGGTCACCCACTCATCAATTAGTCATCAAATCAATAGTTTTCAATTTTGACCTATAAAATAAGGTATTTGCCATGCATTTAGACATCTTGATTTCTAGATCAAGATCATGATTTTGCTTTATCTCTTTGTATTGTTTATATTTTGCTTTTATTAATATGAAATTTATACCTTTCATTTCCTTTTCTTTACTTAATTAACTTTTATCTTATTTATGTTCTTATTTTGTTTGTTTGTTTATTTTTCTTTCTTTCATTATTTAGTTAAGTTTATTATATTAAAGTGAAAAGGTTATACTAATAGTATAAGAATGAGTATATTTTAAACTCAATATAAACCTTAATGTTTGATCCTAACATGTTTTGTATTTGTTATCTTGTTCAATTTTAATATTTAGTACTTTCATAACTCATACTGTATAGTATAATCGACACCTAAGCTATGAAAGGAACTTGATTTGTTGTTAACATAAGTTATAATCATGAATGTTTGACAATATTTATAAGTATTTTTCTTATTCGAATAAGATAACTAATGTAATCATGTTAACAATTTATAATCTGATTAAAACCTTCTTTGTATGTGATTTCTAATTGAATAATAAGAGTTTTATATTATATTTGTTTAATATATCATTAGTGGATCCTCTAACCTTAACATTTGTTGTTATCATTGTTAAATCTTTAAGTTAATATTTCATTTTAAAGTTCTCATTAATTTTTTTTTTACTACTACTACTACTACTACTACTATTGTTGTTACTTTTATTATTGTATTATTTAATCTTTATATGGTTTGATCTTGATATTACTAAATTATTTATTATTTTTATATTTTTATATTTAACAAAATATTAATTTTTTAATAGTAACAATAATAAATAAATAAAAAAATTTGACCTTTAAAGTTCATATGAAAGCTGTAATGTGAAAACTCGAGGATATATTACGGCTGTTTCCTGAAATTACGTAATTAATACGTGCATAAATAGGACAAAAAAAAAAGAAAAAAAAGAAGAAGAAGGAATATCTCTAATCCTGCCGTATTTCAGGTGCAGGGAATTAATACTTTCACACCCGGTTGAAGCCCAACAATCAATATTGCCCCCCGCTGTGGATTTATATGCTCTAAAATGTCAACAAGAAGGGACCCTCTCGCTTCCAATTTTTCATCGCAGTCTTCGATATCATATTGGGTGTCTGTTAATTATTTTTTAAAAATTATTTTTGATATAAATATATTAAAATAATTTAAAATATATAAAAAATATTAATTTAAAATAAAAAATATTTTTTAAAAAATATTTTTAAAACACAAAAATAAATAAAATTATAAGCTTGACCTTTAGCTGCCAAACCATGCAATGCAAGATGCCTGCCTTGAGCAGGTATTTCCTTGACCTTTAGCTGCCAAACCATGCAAGATGCCTGCCTTGAGCAGGTATTTTCTTGCTTGATGTAAATGATCGATTAAAAACAATGGTGGTTCAACTAGCTGAGGGGTCTCCAAGATATGAATTTCATCTTCTCAAAATATTATGGAAAAAATTAAAGATATAGATACCATGATCAAATAAAACTAAATTTATAGTGATGGTATGTAATTTTTACAATATGATTTGAGTCAACCATGATGTCTTGTCTCCTTGTTGCTAAAGTCTTTTGGTTAGTTTTAAGGTTCACAGAATACAGACATATAATTAAAACAATTCTAAATTTATTTGGTTGGTAAGATAAATAAAAAGTTGAATAATTTTAGAATGAAATTATATATTCTTAAAATAAATAAACATGTATTAATTTAATAGACTGTGGAACGTGTCAACCCATGGACCCAATTGCCTGTACAAGGTGATTGGTGCGGGTGATGAAAGTCCCGATGACTTTAGTTGCGGCTTTATACTTCTACTTATTTCTTTTGTATTTAAAACAAAATCATTAATGACATGATATATGAATACAAAAAACTAAATAACAAAAAATATAAAAAGCTCACGGGTTTAGTTACTGTTGAAGAATAAAAAAAATAGCAATATTGACATTAACACATCTCCGTATACTTTATGGTTTTTAAAAACATAAATTCATTATATATATATATATATATATCATTTTCTTTTCAACCAAGCTCATTTTTATCATAGAATATTAACCAAACATAGCTATAAATACCTTTTTTTTCATGACATAACACTTTGTTTTTTTTAATCATTGTCACCCACAAGACAATAATAATAGATAAATTATTTGGATAAAACCAATATATATATATATATAAGATGAGTTATAGGAGGGAAAAAAATCTGATATGGTAGTATCCATCACATATATTGATCTGATTTCAATTTTGAAAGAAGGGGTGAAATATCCCGGGGAAAGTAACGATAATTTCTTTTATTTTTAATAATTTTTTTCTATTTGATAAGTTTTATTAATTATTTTTAAATCTTAAAATATTATTTCACCAAAGCTCAAGACTCCATTTCTTGCCCCGCCCTAATGATTTACAAACAGCACTTAGACCACGTACCGGGAGCAATATAAAAAGAGCCCTAATGATTTACAAACAGCACTAAGACCACGTACCGGGAGCAATATAAAAAGAAGTGGGAGCAATATTGAAGGCAGCGACTTTAACAAGGAACAAGAAAAGGAAGAGGAGAGAGTACAAGTGTACACCTGTACAAGAATAAAAGTCCAGATAACAAGTAGTCTCCATCACTGAAACATTTCTCTATTCCTCTTATTTCCTGACTCTTTCTTCTATCTTTCGAGGAACCAGCGTAATCGGTTTATCATTCCATACCCAAGGGCGCCTGCCATCTTCAGCACAGACGATATCAAAAATCCGTGTATCGACATGGGAAATTGTTGGGGAAGTACTCCTGTGACCAATCATAATAGCCCTTCTGCTACCAAGCCTCCTACTCCAAGTAATTACACCATATAAAAACTATTCTCAAATCTTCCCTTTTTTCGTAAGGAGTTTCTTGTTAATCTTGTTTGATTTATATGTTAATGCAGAAACGTCAGCAAACCACAGCAAAGAAAATGGACTGGGGGGCAGAAGCAGCTGCGACCGTAAAGAAAAAGAAAGCGTCAAGATTGGTATGTATGTGAAGAACAAAGACAAGGATGAAACAGCTATAATTCCTCTTAGTGGACAGGTCATGGCAATATTGGGACCAAGACTGTTCACTCTGGCAGAGCTGAAGAGTGCTACCAGGAATTTTAGACCTGATACTGTGCTAGGGGAGGGTGGGTTCGGCAGGGTTTTTAAAGGTTGGGTCGATGAAAAGACCTACGCACCGGCTAAAGTTGGCTGTGGAATGGCTGTAGCTGTTAAGAAATCGAACCCAGACAGCTCTCAAGGCCTGCAGGAGTGGCAGGTAACAATCAATTTCTTTCTTTGTTAATTTGTTTTCTGCCATTATAAAGTCAGGAATCTTTGTTTTACCTAAATCTTTATCTTTCTATGTATAAAACATAGCTTGATCTTGGTAGCTCGATCAGCTTTGGTGCTGCTAAAAAAAGTCGGAAAACAACTAGATGCTATAGTGTTTTTTTTCTTCATTTGGCGAACTCCCTCATCGATCCCTCAACCGTTGACAGATGCACATTTCTGCCACCTGTTGCTTTGCTGTGAAACGTTCACACTTGACCATGTTCAAATCGCATATGACATTTCCATTGATCTTAATATGACGTCCATGCTTACATCTCCAATAGTCATATACTTTTTTTATTTATTTATCTTAGTTTCTCGAAAAATTGAAATATTTTATTTCAGTCCTGATTGTTTAGAAATTTATGATAGCTTCTTAATGCGTTTTGAAGAGAGATTAAATTAAGTTTTTTTGACATGATGGTGGGAAAATTGTATAGAACCCAATTGGAAATTGGTGAAAGAAGAGGAAAGAATTGAATGATGAATTCAATTGTTGTTCTTTGACGAAAATAATTGAATTAATACCCCCAAAAAACCAAGCCAATAACCATAATTAATATTCTAATCAGCATAAAATATGAAAGCACGAAGGAAGTGCATGCAGAACACAGATACGCACACACATGGTATACAAAGTCAGCATGCCAGAAAATTTGCTAGGTCAGTTTCATTAATGTTGTTGACCAATTCTACAGTCTCAGTTGTACGGTCCGTGTGATACGTGTTTTATTACAGTTTTGAATTTAAAAATATTTAATTAATTAATACATATCAAAGTTTTATATAGAGTTTATAGAACTCTTTCTTAAGAGTTTGGTAAAAAAGATTATAACTCGTTTTCTTAATTTATATTTTCAAATTACAACCACAGAAACCATTACAATATCAAACACTTAAAATCATCATGTTGAATTTGTTGTCGCAGTCTGAGGTGAAGTTATTGGGAAAATTTTCTCATCCAAACCTCGTCAGACTCTTAGGTTACTGCTGGGAGGAAAAGCAGTTCCTTCTTGTCTACGAATACATGCAGAAGGGAAGCTTGGAAAAGCACCTTTTCAGAAGTAAGAAAACCATAAATCCACACATAATATCTCTCCTTTCTTCTTTTTCACTGACAATAACCATAGTGAAATCCACTGATTCGGTGCACAGGATTTCTGAAATAGTCACTAACGGCATGACAAATTGTGGGTGTTTGCAGAGGGGGCAGAACCGCTTCCATGGAATGTTAGAATTAAAATAGCAATCGGAGCTGCAGAAGGTCTTGCCTTCCTTCACACATCAGAAAAGAGTGTCATTTATCGAGACTTTAAGACATCTAACATATTATTGGATGGGGTAAGGTTCTTTGTATCTTTGCATTTTTCAGAAAACGAGGCACCATTTAAGTAGCCATATTGACTCGACTGCTCTCTGTCTTTTCTTTCACTTTCCAGGCCTTCAACGCTAAACTTTCAGACTTTGGGTTGGCAAAGTTTGGTCCTTTAAACGGCAACTCCCATGTTACAACAAGGGTCATGGGCACGTATGGTTATGCAGCTCCAGAATATGTTGCTACTGGTAATTAACCCTTTCCCCCCTCCCAATATTGATCAGATATGTGACGTAAATGGTGTTAGTATATAACAATTACAACCAAAATTTACAGGGCATTTGTACGTCAAGAGTGATGTCTACGGTTTTGGTGTTGTGTTACTGGAATTGTTGACGGGCCTAAAAGCCCTTGACACAAATCGGCCGAGTTGGCAGCAAAATTTGGTAGAGTTTGCTAGGCCTTCTCTTTCCGATAAAAGAAAACTGAAGAAAATAATGGATCCAAGACTCGAAGAGCAGTACCCTATAAAAGCTGCAGTGCAAGCAGCTGAACTTATACTACAATGCTTGGAATGTGACCCAAAAAGTAGACCATCTATGGAAGAGGTTTTGGAGACCTTAAAAAAGATAGATGACACGAAGGATGTGTCCAAGGAAAGCAAAGGCAGTGCCAAGAAAAAAGCTGCAAAGCGACAAGAAGAGCATTACCGCCATCAGTCTCCACTTCAGTCCAGACATGGTGGCACTGGCAACAAGGGTCGAGCCCACTCCTCAGCCTGAGTCGGTTCATATCAATCAACGGGTGCCCCTAGGTCATTGTATTTTGCAAATCACTCGTAGTTTTGCTCTTCTTTTTGGTTCTTTTAACTTGTAACACGTCCAATGTTTGTTTATTAAAGGTCCAAACTTGAGTAAGAAATATTCTCCCGGCCCAGTGTCATGAGTTTGAACTAGCTGTTTTGTAGAGGATGGTTGAGCCCGTATGGCCAAGTTGGACCTGTAAATTGAGATGTAATTCAGGCCCGACCCATCTGGAAACCCAAGGAAAAAAAACTTTGTGTATAAATTAAACAAAAAAAGAACACAGGAAAGGAAATCATAATTTAAAAGGACATTCGAGGGGCGGTGAAGGTCTCTAAGGTTCTTGTTTATTGAACCCTGATTTGTTCACCTTATCTATTCCCATGGAATGTTTGATTATTGATTCCGAATACAAGATACTATATGTTAAATATATTTATTATTTTATGTATTTTTCTCAGCTTCTTTAATTTTATATATTTTTTTTAATTATTATTAAAAGATATTATTCACTACACACATTTAGATATGTGTCGGTCTAAAAGCTCAAATCATCAACATATTCCATCTAACGCAACATATTCCATCTAACGCGACTACTACTTTATATTATAGTATAATGTTTTTTTAATTAATATAGATGTTTAGGTAAATTTATACCTATATCTTGATTAATTTTATAAATCTTGAAATAAAAACCTTTAATAACTTTAAATTTATAAAATTTAAACTAATAATTTTCATGAAACAAATCTAAAATTTATCATGTTGTGACCTCAAGATACCTTGTTTTGTACCTGTAAATCCTTATCCTAAGTCTATGGAGCCAGATTATCATTGTCCGGTGGATCTCATTTCCAGCTCAGAAAACTTGGGGTTGGATATTCTGGGATTTACAAGCCCAACCAAGCAGAAATTAATCCAGTTTCTGATCATTTCCATATACAAGTAATTCAGACGAAGTTAAGTATTCTCCTTGATTTTTTCATTTTTTTGGATACAAACAATGTAGTTCTTGTTGAAGTTTGAAAAGGACGAAAAAGATAGAAAACAATGATTCTGAGTTTCAGACCACAGGAGTTGCTGAGTTCCAAGTACAAGATAAGAATGAGAGGCGCCTATAGTTGCCAGGACATTATTAAGCTCTGCAGATTAATTGCAGTCCATGTCGGCCCGGAGTTGTCAAGACTATCATTGCCAGTGGCCATATTCACTGGAGCTCGAAAGACTGTGGAACAAGAATTTTGATCCATGCTTGATAGAGAAAGACACCTCGAGCTAGTAAATAAAATGATGATGATGATTGTAGCATTCAGGTTAGGTGATCAAGGAACTTTATCTCTTTATTTGATTTGAAGTTTGAATTCAAATTTTAGAATTAGTGTTAAGATGATTTATTGTTAAATCGATGTAGGAGATAGTATTCATGGAATTATATAGAAAAAAATAATAATTTCAGTTAATAATTTATATATTAAAAAAAAAAGCTCTTAAATGTTAAAAATAAATAAACAAATATATGGGTAGGCTTAGGCTGCAAGCACGTTCAAATTAAGTATGAGTCGTATTGTGGTGTATTTTATTTTTTAATTGAAAATATATTAAAATGACTGATTAACTTATTTTTAATTTTGATATTTTATAATCACTCAAAAACATTAAAAAAAATATCAAATCCAAACGGAAAAACAAATAATCATAAAAGTTGACAGCTTAATTCAATTTAAAGCATCGAAAATAAAAACCTTAGGATTATATGCAACTATGCTGTGCGAGTTAGTGCTCAGATTAAATAGTATAAACCCCATGCTTCTCTTGTACACGTGAGACCTCAAATTGACTAATAAAACATGATTTGATACCAAACTAATTACTGATAATTAAACACAGTAATCACAATTAATTAGAAGCATGATTCCACATGCTGCACGCTCCCCATTGCCGGCCACCCTTTTCTTGATCCAAGAGGGGAGTGCTCCCTTTCTTATGATGCCAAGTATGTCATAAAAGGGATCGTCGTGATCTTCTTTCTTAGTGGGATGGTGGCTGCTGTGGACCCTTTCTTCGGTGCCATTCCCTGCTAATCATGACTACATGATGAAGATGAAGAACCCATGATTTTTATTATCTTATCTTTTTTCTGCACTATTAAGTTGATTAATTTTTGCTCTATATTCTTCATCAATGATGGTTTACAGGTGTGAAGTTTTTTTTTGACCGTGGAAGAATCTCATGGCAGTGTTTATCATTAGGATCAAACTTTCAAGAGGCTTGTACAAAGAAGGATACATATATGGGTGAGTGTTTAATAATATGGTATAAAGTATTTATCAAAAGTGATTTTCAATTTTAAATATATTAAGATATTTTTTAATTTTTTTTTAGTTTTTAACATCAAAACCATTAAAAAATACCTTAAAAAACATCACTTTAATTTTTATATATACATATACACTCTGATTTTTATTGGCAGTTGATGAATTAGTGGTTATTTTCAATTAATCATTAACGTAAAAATCATGAGTTAGTTTAAATTGTATATATAATCAGAAAAAAAATAACAGAGCTGAGATTTCTTTTTGAGTAAAAATAGCACATCTTAAATGATTATACTGTTTTCTTCAACAAGCACGTCATCTTGAATTTTTCATCAGTCTACGTAAAATTCTTTAATCCTACAGCGCAACCCTTTAAAATTTAATGTGTTGTGTTTTTTTCATCACCACAACTTATTATTAAAATTTAATGAATTATATTGATAAGAATAACGTGTAATTTCTTTTTTCAATTGTGCTATTTTGCTGCTTATGACCATGCTATTAAAAAAAAAAAAAAAACTCAAAACTTCCGTCCTCGTTTTAGTTTTTTAATGAGATTTTATGCTTTCCGCGTTAATTTGCTGCTTCAAGCCTTGTGTGAAGTTCAAGGGCATCAACCATCAACCAATGCCCTAGAACATCATGAAATGGAAGGCAGACAGTTGTGTCTTGTCTCGCGGAGTCAAATGCTTAATCATGAGCTATAAAACGTTTCTCCATGTTAAGAAATTCCTGAATGATGAATCCAGCTCAAGCTATATATTGTAATTATATATAGTGACATCCTCTAGTTAAACTGTTTGGGGACAGCGGCCCCTCGTAAAAGGGACAGTGACCCTCCAGCTGGACTTTTTAATTGACATAACTAGAAAGAAAATCTCATGGCTCGAGATGAACAGGCCATGGTAACCCTCAACTCAAAATTATTTCATCACAGAGCACAAGATCCCAGCAGTCCTTGGATCTAGAAACTGCTTGCCTCACAGAGCTGCACAGCCTCAGACAATCGCACTGCATATATTGCCACATGTTGAGCAACTTATTTAATGCCCTAATTAAAAGAAGTGGGTTGAAAGCTGAAAGACTGATGCCACTTGATTCATTTGTCTTATTTAGGAGTATATGCGATTCAGAACACGACAAGTAGCCGAGTAAAGAAAATGATAGATAAATGAGCAGCAGCAGGAGGTAATAAGTGGAATCAGGCCAGAATTTGTGATGTTGATGCATACAAATGTGGACTCATAAAAAAAAGCCAAGAATCTAGAGACAATGCGAGAAGGTTCATCCAGATTTTATGGTTGCTAGGGCCACTCTCGCACATCAAAATTATGTCAGGGTAAACAAATCATATGCATGGCTAGGTTTCAACATTCCTCGACCTCGAATTCTTGGTTGCGAAACAAGAGATTCGATTGATGATACAGAAATAAAATCCTTGGTTAATTACGTTCACCCCTCAATGAGATTTGTAATATTTTCTATTTTTTTTATATTCATCTATTAAAAATAACTTTTTTTTGGTTATATCCATCACAACTACTGAAATAATTAATAATTATGAGGTTAGCTATAACAAGAATAATTTAAAACATGATTTGTTATATTAATCCTATTAATAGTTAAGGGATCCATTGACCCTGCTTACATTAAAAACTTTATTTCTTATAATTACACAGTCCTCGACCTCAAGAAAACCTCAAGATGTGCAATATCACATAAAATATAATATAAATAATATTTTAAAATCTTATTTAATAATTTTATTTAATAATTTAAACTTTTAAGTTAAATTGTTTCTCTAATATGATATTACAATTTTAATAATTAAATAATCATGAATTTAAATTTTACTATTTTTATTTATTTGATAAAAATCAAGTATAAGTTAATATATGCTTATGCAAGTTTTAAAATTAAGGGGTTTTTATTTGAAGAGATATATTAGAAAATAATATAAATAATATTTTATAACCTTACCTAATAATTTAAATTTTTAAATTGAATTGATTTTTTCATAAGTTTCTATATTTTTATTTAAAAATATATATTAAAAAATAATATAAATAATATTTTATAACCTTACCTAATAATTTAAATTTTTAAATTTAATTGTCTCCCTCTCCCTCACACACCCCAAAAAAAAACCAAGTTTCCATGTTTATAATGGATTTGCGCACACGAGAGCTTACGCATGATATATGATAAACATCATTTCTAATCCAAACCTTCAGGTTATTGGATCATGAGCTCAGCATTTCATTTTTCCCACATCCTACTAATATGGACTGGTGCATTGGGGGATCTTCAAGGGACAGGGGAAGCAATTAGCCCCCTAGGTTAATTTTGAATAACATTACATCTTGGTTTCGTGTACTCTTAAAAGTTGCAGTTTTACTCATAATATTGAAGAAAAATCATTCAATTAGGTGCCTTCGTGTAAATAGCATGATTATATATTGGCACTTGATTTTTTAATAATAGAATTTATATATATATGTATGTATATATATATATATATATATTTATGAGGTAAAATCCCTTACGTTATTTAACAACTCAGTGCATGTGTTTGTATGGCCAAGATCCTTAAGTTATTTGACAAGTCGTTGTATAGGATGGAATAAAAGAATTATTTTAATTAAAACCAAACAGTTTATAATTTTTTTAATATTGATACACTTTATAATTAATAATACCATATTATTATTCTTGCCTCCTCAAAATATTAATTTAAACAAGATCCACCACTAGATTAATAACACTTACATATACACAGATGAATAAAAAAAATATAAACGGTTCACTTAGAACATATGAAAATGAAAAAAGATTGGAAAATGAAAATAAGAAATAAAATAAATATCTAAGAATGGCGAAACAGCAAATTACGCTAAACATCGTTAAGCATCTTTTATTCATTGACTGAGAATAAACAGCTAATAATCACCAATCATTTTCTTGTGAATTTCCTAACCTCTATCTGTCTTCACCCTCTCCATGATCCACATGCATGTGAGACTAATTATATAAGAAAGAGATTCCACGTAATCATGTGTCAAAAGCGTTCATGAATTGTTGATCCAGGCGTGTTCAAAGTTGCTGGAATGGCCATGCAGGGTTGACACTCTCTTGCATGCCAATGCAATTGATCAATGTGCGTGGAGCTAGCTGTAGACGTCAAATGCTTGAAATCTAAGCAAGCCTGCTTCTGAATTCAAGGGGGGCAGGTCCTCGACTAGTCAAAAAAATACAGGTCCAAGATGTGCCCATATATCACGGGCCCCAGTATTTACATCATGTAAATTCTGCGAAAGTAAAAATTTCATAAAAGTTATACGTCTGGCAATCTAAGTATGATAATTTGACTGAGAGAGCTTCTCTTCACATATACTAATTATAGCAATGGCATATGTATGCGTGGCTGTATTTTTCTAAGCTAAATGGGGGTTCAAATCTCATCAAATTCAATTAGCATTTGAGTTTCGTCGAATTAAATTGGTTGATTGTCGACAAAGGAAAAAAGAAGAAGAAGAAGAAGAAGAAAGCTGGAAAGGGAAAAATAAAGATAGAATTCTACGTACAAAAGTCCATCTGGATATCTGACAGCTTTTGACTTTCTCATGAGAAAGCTCCATCTAGATACACATAGAGAATCTGCTTTTAGCCTGAAGTTTTTCTGTGGGAGGGAGGGCAAACATGTGTGTATGAAAAAACTCAATGCAGCACTTAATTAACGAGTGCGTGTAAATTAGATAAAGACTTTTAACTATCACTAGAAATTATAGATGTTTAAATAGGATTTGTATTACTAGAAGATTTAGAGGTACTTAACTGAGAATTAAGTGATGGGTTGGAGGCAAAATTGAAGTTTTACATGTACATAAGTACACAACGCATGGAAGTTTGCATGATCGAGGCGTGGCTGGGCTTTCTCGAGCTATGATAACGTCAGATGAGTAGCAATCATGACATGAAACGGGTGTTCGTCTTTTGACATTAGAAGGACGGGAAGAAGTAAAAACAATTCATGCAAAACATAGAAAAGAGTCCTTAAAAGCCAACAGCCGAAGGCGGGGGGCCGGCTAGGGCCAGGAGAGGACACTCAACCCCGCAGTTGTGTTGCTCCCTCTCTCTCTCTCTCTCGCTCTCACCTGGGTCCAGCATCTAGAAGCAGTGTCTATTGGACCCTCACCATCACACTAACCATCATTAATCCCACCCACGCTAATAGCCGAACGATTTGTTGCCAGTTTTCTTCTGGCGACTCTCGCCATTTGTCCCCATACTGTTGTTGGCCTCATGCTCATTAAGTATTTGCTAAATGATATGGTAGAGTATGAGCAGCGCTGTATCAATCCCCTGCCTTTCCAATGATTGGGCTTGCTCTACCGATATGGCTTGCTATACCCATATTAAACTTTGATTTGAAATTGACTTGGTTTAATTTAGTAAATTAATAGGCCAACCCACTACATGTTCAAAACTCATTTAACTTTAAAAAGATTTTTTCAAAATAACCTTGTTTTTGTAAATAAATTAATCGATCTCAGTTAACTAGTGATATAATTAAAAGCAAAGGATGATGAAATTTTTCACATGTCAAAACCTTTAAAGATTAAGAACATTATAACTATAAATATTTAATTTTTTATGTATTCATGTTTTACTTGTTAAAAAAATAATTATAGTGTTTTATATAGAAAAACTAGAAAAACATAATAATAATAAATAAATAAATAAACATAAAATTAACTAAAAACATATTTATTTCTTTAAAAACAATAAATTTCATCATCAACTCATGAACTAAATATTCTCCAGTAAAGTTTGATAACTTTGGTTTGTTGTCTGTATTATTATTTATATTGGCTTGTTCTTTATATTATTATTCTAGATTCATCAGTGGTTAAGAAATATCAATTTGGATAACTTATATAAATTTTGAGTGGAGAACTGCTAGCTGCAAGTGTCAGTAACGTGCTAGCTCCGGCAAGAACAACTTTCAACTGTACTTTGGCAGAAAATTGCCTTCCGACAAGGGCAAATCTATAAATACAGGCGAATTAGTTGTGATTTCAAATGCCGTTTTCGACTTTCTTCTCTTCATTGTTAAGAGCAGATCACCAGGACCGCAGCTAATTTGTCGGCAAGTGGCTGACATCCTCGTTCAAAGGCAACGTCGTTTTCATGCATGAAATGCTTTAAAGATGAGTGGGCTGCAAGAGAAGTGCATGTTGCTTAATTAAGGAGGGGGAGGGCATGTGGGCATTGAAATTGACCAGAAAACCGATCATGAAATAAATAAAAACAAAATCCGTTTTTTTAATATAAAATAAAATCTGGTTCACAAGTCATGAAGATTATTATTTTTTTTTAATAAAAATAAAAACCACGTCGTTTAGTAGATAAAAGTACATTGCTAGTGATACTTGCTTAATTTTAAAGGTAACAGTATGGGTTCAATTCATCCTAGTACCAAGAGAAAACTCCAAATACTTCAGCACCTAGTACTTAGGAATAATACATTCCGTTTTAGCTGGGGATGAATGACCATATATAATGCATAATTTTGATCTCAAGGGACTTTTTGTGACCATACAGTCGATTCAAGTTATTGTTTTTTTACTTTAACTCGAACAAATCATAAATATTTTTAGCTAGAAATAAAGTTTTATTTAAATAAATACTTTTTTATAAAATCGAATTAGAGTTTTCATTTAATAAAAAATAAAATATCATAACTCTTAACTTTTTTTATATATATAAGTTAACTTATACTGTATTACTCATAAAAAAGATACAAGTCATTTTTATTTCAATATCATTTTAAATTCTACATTATTTGTTAAAAATATATTTAAAATAGACTCTCACTTACTGTTTGGAAATAGGATAATGATTGTTTTTAAAGTATTTTTAATATCAATAAATCAAAACAATAAAAAATAATTTAAATTTTATTTAAAATTTACCCGGCTCCCGTCCAAAACACAAAACCTACCGGGGGTTTAGTTTCGAACAAACTTCAAGGAATTGGTTCGTAAAAGGTGAGTGTATGGTTTTATTTAAAATTTACCCGGCTCCTGTCCAAAACACAATACCAACCGGGAGTTTAGTTTCTAACAATCTTCAAAGAATTGGTTCGTAAAAGGTGAGTGTATGGTGATCAAAGACATGACCTGGCCATGTTTTTTCTCCCATTGCTTTAAAGAATTGCAAGGCGTCCCTTTCACCTACCTACTTGCTTGCACTCAACCCCAAGCTGAAAATGGTTCACACTGGGAGAGAACGGGAAGCCGCAGCAAAGAGCCAAGCGTGCACCTCCACTGCACTCCTTCTTGCCAGTGGAACAAAACATTCTTGTTTGTCAAAAACTCATTTAGAAATCCTTGCGTCTAGCTAGTGTCACATGTCATTAAGTGCAGAAGTTAATGGGGAAAGAACGCGCTTCATGAAAGAGATCGAGATAAAAATTCATTTTAAAATGAATTTTAATATTTAAAAAAAGACAGAGAAACATGTTTTATTTTTTTTTTTGTCTCTTAACTTGTTTTCTTTCAAGATCTCAATCAAATGTAGATCAAAAACAATAAAATGTATTATAAGTGATCGATAGATTTATCAACTCATCTTAGTTGGGAGATCATGACCATTTTAAAAATTATACTTAAAAATATTTTTAAAAAACTGAAGTCTGTATTGCAGAGGCCAGAGAAATGGCAGGAATCATCATCTCATGCCAGTAAGAATTCTTTTCAATACAGTATCATTTCAATATTTTTTAAATATTTTTTGAATTAATTCCAATTATTTTGTGACCTCAACTACCGTATTCTGAAAAGATCCCAAGAAGGTGGACCCAGAAAGAGAGCTCTTATAACTATAGCTAGAATACAGTGAATGCTGCCAGTGCCAGCTTCCAGAGAATTGAGAACCACTGCTATCGTATAAAAACTATAAATTCCGACACTTTTGACTCTCATTACAAATTACAAGCGCAGCTACGCACCCTTCCCCCCACCGTCTCTTTCTCTCCATGAACAGCTACTGTAATTAACGGCGGAGTTCATGACGCTGATTGCAATGGAGTTCTCAAGCAAGACAATGAAGCTCCTTCTGCTTTGGATTTCTTTCTTTCAGGCGAGATTTTTCCTTTCCTTTCTTTTTTCATCACATTTTTTCCCTTTTTCCTTTTAGATGTGTCCATTTGGAGAATTTTTTTTTAAAAAAATATATATGATAAAATTTGATGAAAAAATAAGAAAAAACCTTCAGTTGTTTTCGTTTCTTCTTCCCAGTAAAAAATTAGAATTACTATAATTTGCTCGTAGAACTTTAGATTTATTCAAAATTAAAGAAAATGAAGCATTCGATTTACTCGTTACGTGTCCTGTCACTGCGACTTATAGTGTGTGTTTGTAATGACGAACTTCTGTTGAGGATTTTTTTGTTGTCTTTTTGCTTCAGTTTCTATAAACTTACGGACTGAATTTTGAGCATGTTCAGGTGTTATTTGCTGTATCTATAGTCAGCGGGGAGAGGTCTGATACTCGGTTGCTTCTGACACGGAATGCAGCATCTAGGTGAGCTTTTTTTTTTTTTTGCTTAAAATAAAAGGGTTGGATTTTATTGGGTTGATGATTTATTTAATTTTGAAATCATTTGCAGGGAGAGACACTCAGAGGAATATTGTGCAATGTATGATATTTGTGGAGCACGTGAAGATGGGAAAGTTTTGAACTGCCCTTATGGATCCCCTTCTGTGAAGGTATCTGGATTTTCTCTGTTTTTTTTTTTAATTAAATTGGATGGTGCGTTTTGCTTTTCTTCCTGGATATACTATTTTTTTGTTGTCTCTCAGCCAGATGACTTGCTTTCACAAAAGATCCAAAGCTTGTGTCCTACAATCACCGGCAATGTTTGTTGTTCAGAAGCTCAGTTCGACACGTTACGGTCACAAGTTCAGCAAGTATAGACTTCGTGTTTGATGTTTGAGAGTAACGATATTTGTGTCTGTTTGTATGTGTATGTATTAATTTATGAATGTTTTCCAGGCAATTCCATTTCTGGTTGGCTGTCCAGCATGTTTGAGAAACTTTTTGAATTTGTTCTGTGAGCTTACATGCTCTCCACATCAGAGCACGTTTATCAATGTCACCAATACGGCTAAGGTTTGTAGTCCCTGGTGTTATGGTTGGGTTTCTAGAGATATTTTGTGTTCTTGTATTATCACGAGCAAGGGAAATTCCTTAGTGTTGAATCCGTTCTATGAATTAGTTAATGAATCAATGCATCTTCATATAACGTACCTTTTAATCCTATTATTCCTCACATAATAAAATATTCTAAATTTTAAAGTGGAAATGTGAAATTGTTATAGCTTATTCTTTGAATATTGTGTTTTTGATTGAGCTAATGGTTGTTAGAATTCTTGTTGGAAATTCTTGGTGTCGAAGAATGTAATTTTATTTAAGGTTTCTTATTCTCTTTTCAGGTTAAAGGCAATTTGACCGTGAGTGGCATTGATTTTTATGTATATGATTCTTTTGGTGAAGGGTTGTATGAATCTTGCAAGGAAGTAAAGTTTGGGACCATGAACACTCGAGCTCTAAATTTTATAGGTGCTGGTGCTCAAAATTTTACAGGTGATTTTTTACTTTAAAGCTGTAGCTTTAGATTCCTTGCTCCCATCTATCTGGTCTCTTCTCTCCCTGCCTCTCTATCTCTCACACATGACGAGGGTGTTGTTGAAGCTGTTAACACGACATTTCTATTTGTACCCTTGATCTTAAGATGCATGGGCTGTGGTTGATGATGATTTTGGGTTTGAAGACTTTGCTGGAAGGTGGGGTTGAAGCAGAGGTGTGGGGGCCACCTCAGAATGAATTTCTGTCAAGAGGAAGAACTCCTGATGGATGAGTGCCCTCCATATTCACCATACCACAATTGACAGATAGCACTGAAATTCTGGAAGATTATGTGTTCCTAGGAAGTTTGAGTCGTAGTTTCTTAGGTTTCCTTGACTTATTCCTTCCACGCATGATTTTTCTGTGATTTTGTTTAAGTTATAGTGCTTATGCCATGATTTTTTTCTGGCAGAGTGGTATGCATTTATTGGTAGACGAGCCCCACTTGATGTGCCAGGCTCACCATATGCTATGACATTCAAGCCTACTGCTCCGGAGTCATCTGGAATGAAACCCATGAATGTTTCTACATATTCATGCGGTGATATTTCGTTGGGTTGTTCTTGCGGTGATTGCCCTCAATCTCCTGTTTGTGCCAATACTGCTCCTCCTCCCCATCACGAAGGGGGTTCTTGTGCAGTGAGAATTGGATCTCTCAAGGCGAGTTATCATCCAGTATATAGCTTTCGAATTTATCCTTTTCCATTGATTTAATGTTTTTGGTTTGGACGCAGAGTAATTTGCTGAAAAATACCGTTGGACATGCCTTGATTTTGTTACTTTTAAGTATTTATATGTTCGTCTAATTCATTTTCACTGTTCATTGCTCAACTCATGCAGGCCAAATGTGTCGACTTTGCTCTAACAATCCTTTATATTATATTGATTTCCATGTTTTTGGGATGGGGTTTGTTTCATCGAAAAAGAGAAAGGAACCAGACTTCCAGAATGAATCCACTGTTAGATATCAAGGACAGTGGTGAAGTTATCAGGAAGAAGGACGAGAACCTTCCTGCTCAGGTGCCTCCATTTCCCAACCTATTCTTATTGAGTGGATTTTGTAGGGTTTTTTTGCCTTAATCTGATCGTTAGGTCGATTCCTTAATTCATAGGCCAATTCCTCGCCACTGAATTCTTTTAACTACTAATTTCCAGATGGTTGAAGATTCTCCTCAAACTGGAAGCAGGGTACAGCTTTCAATCGTGCAAGGATATATGTCAAAGTTCTACAGGTCCACTGTCTATGCCATTAACGCTATCAGTGTAGCTGAATTATTTTTTACCCTAGTTTGTTTCTATTTCAGGAGATATGGAACATGGGTTGCTAGAAATCCAATCCTTGTATTGAGCTTGTCATTGGCTGTAATTCTTCTACCTTGTGTAGGCCTCATCCGTTTCAAGGTCGAGACACGGCCTGAGAAGGTAGAATTTAACATACAAATTGCTTATTTCATCTTTTCTGTTTAAATCCTAAAGAAAGGGATTGTTTTAATCATTTAACCACTCTGCAGTCTTTACTGCTGACATTTTTGGGTCCAACAAATGCTAGAATTAACCAAATTGACGAGTATCTGTGGAAAGAATTAGTGTATTTCAATGAATCTATTGAAATGCATACGATATGCTAATATGCATTTGGAAGTGACAAATTTGGGGGCAATATTCTATTTGGGGAGTGCAGCCATTGTTTCCTGGAGAAGTCATAAAAGTATATATTGTTGCTCATTTGACCGTGCTTTAAGTTCTGGGCAATCAGTCTAATCTAGTATTCATTATTATACTCTTATTAGCGCTACTTTTCTCCATATGCCAGTCAACTGCTAATACTTGCACTATTTCAGCTATGGGTAGGGCCCGGGAGTAAAGTTGCTGAAGAGAAACGTTTTTTTGACACTCACCTAGCCCCTTTCTACAGAATTGAGCAGGTTTTGCAGTATTCTACATTTTTTTTTTCTTACTTATTTTTTGCTTCCAGTCTAGTTTCCTTATGTGCTTTTATTTTGATGTGCGCACATATACCCTTCTAGATGCTGGTTCTAGAGACTGAAAATAAGTTTCAAGGCCTCACAAAGGCTTGGATCCTGTTTGTTGTCATCACTTGTGGAACAATTCCTCTCCCTTTCTTTCCTGTGTACAGCAAACCAGCTTACATCAGTTTTTTGCTATGCCTTTCCTTATCATAACAAACTCTTGCCATGAAAATGGCTGCAATAGGTTGACTACATCTGTCATTATCACCAGTAAATGCTGTATTTATCATGATAATGTGCATGCATGTGTATTGTCATACCCGCTGGATGTGATAGTTGCCTTTTTTATTTCTTAATGCTCGAGCACAGAGACCACTATGCAGTGTTCTGATTGCTTTGTAATATTTGATTTTTAATGATAAAAATTTATCCATGTGCCATTTTGTTTACTTGACTTGGATTAGTTAGTTGCCAGATTTTTATTCCTCTTCTAATTCTGGAAAGAACTACTGGTGACATGTTTTCCAGCTAATTCTAGCGACTGTTCCAGAAGCTGGGGCACAGAAAAGACCAAGTATTGTGACAGAAAACAACATCAAATTACTTTTTGAAATACAAAAAAAGGTATTCATTTTGTCGGGTATCACTCACTTTCTTGAAATTTGGGGTAACATATAGTTGCATGCATCGTCAGGAACATCAATTGAGTTTACATTTGCTGTTCTATTAGATTATTTTTCCATGTTCCTATTGGAAAAGGATGATCTGAAATTTCTTAGGTTAATAGTGTTCAGCTTTGACAGGTTGATGGAATCCGTGCAAATCACTCTGGATCAATGGTATCTCTGACTGATATTTGCATGAAGCCACTGGACAAAGATTGTGCCACTCAAAGTGTACTACAGGTTGCCTTTTTTCTTTTTTCTTTCTGTTTGATTATCTCTTTTTTTGGTATGCAATGAAATGCTTAAAAATATGTGAAAACGAATTTGTTCCATTCTTAGTGGTAACAATATTAATAGGACTATAGTGGTTCAAAGGCTTGCCACTGTTACAGTTGCATGTGTTTCCATTAACGAAAGATGAACCTAGAGGTACTTATTTTGATTTTGATTCTTCACTAATACCCCCCCCCTCTCCCAGTACTTCCAAATGGATCCTCGAAACCTTGAAAATTATGGAGGAGTTGAGCATGTGAATTACTGTCTCCAGGTATATCTTTTTAGTCTCAGGTTCCATGTTCTTGGAAGCTTGAAGACAATTATCTCAAAAATCATGTCTTCCTCTCCACCCCTTCCTCCAGCTCCAATAATTCTCTGCCTGATTATTATGATGATACCATGTTATTTCAGCATTATACCTCTGCAGACACTTGTAGGAGTGCCTTCAAAGCTCCCCTTGATCCAAGCACTTCCTTGGGAGGTTTCTCAGGGAATAATTATTCGGAGGTATTTGTTTCCTGTCCTTGTAAATAGAAAACACAACTGGATCAGAAGTCTATAATAATCCTCCGACTACTTCTCTGGGACAGGCATCCGCATTTATTGTAACTTATCCAGTAAACAATGTGATTGATAAAGAAGGGAATGAAACTGACAAGGCTGTTGCTTGGGAGAAGGCTTTTATTCAGTTAGTGAAGGTTTGTTCTTTGTTTCAGTCCAGTGATTGTGTATATGGTTCCTGGAAACATCCATGTCTCTCCATTTTTTATAAACATGTTTACCGAATTGTGTCTCATGGTTATTAATATTTGTTGACACAAACATTAAGAAGAGAGAGAAATAAGATAACACTAAAGGATCTGATCTGTTTGAGCAATAGACCACCCTCCTTAGTAGCCAAAATGAAAAGGAGAACCCCTAGGGCAAAAATACTATAGACGTAAGATATAGAGAATGAATGCTTTTTTTCCATTTTTTTGTCTGTGAATTTTTAATGAATCTGCTTCATTCATCAACTCTATACAATCTAATATTTCTATCAAGTGTAAGTTCTATTCTAATATTAGATATTAGAATTTAGAAAGAGTACAAATCTGATCCTTTTCATTTCATTAAGGTAATGAACCAAAATACAAACAGAAATGAGTGAAAGATGATACAATTCATTAAGAACAAAACCAAGGGGCTTCAGATAGCAGAAGTAAGTGAGATGATATTAGACATCTGATCCAAACTGTAAGTGTCATTCTGTTAATATTGGATTTGCTGCAAAGAGCAAGTATCGTCCTGAATAGTTAGACCATTTAATAGCATATATCTGTATCATCATTTCATTGCTTCATTTTATCTCAATCATCTCATGTGTTTTATGTGACAGGACGAGTTATTGCCAATGGTGCAGTCAAAGAATCTCACCCTTTCTTTTTCATCGGAAAGCTCCATCGAGGAGGAATTAAAAAGGGAAAGTACCGCAGATGTCATTACTATTTTGGTGAGCTCTTTTCTGGGTAGAGAAAAAACATTTCCATTTATAGGTTTTAAATAAGGTACTGTTCAGTGCAATGATAAATGCCCAGGGCTTGCAAACAACAAGTTATTTGTTGTATGCTACTTGTGTAGCTAACTTTTGATGCCTTTTCCATTTCAGATTAGCTATCTTGTGATGTTTGCCTACATATCTCTTACTCTGGGTGACACACTTCATTTATCTTCATTTTACATTTCATCTAAGGTATGTTCTTTTTTACATCGCTTGAACTTTATCCTCTACCTGTGTAGAACCCAGAGTCTATCACATAGTATTTTATTGTATTTCTGTGAATGTGAGGTTTTCTGTTTTAAATATTCATATTTTCTTAAACTTTTCCCTTTCCTTCATTCAGTTTATATGATTGGTTGACTTCCAGGTGCTGCTTGGTCTATCTGGAGTTATGCTTGTCATGCTCTCTGTTCTTGGATCCGTAGGATTTTTTAGTGCCATTGGAGTAAAGTCTACATTAATCATCATGGAAGTTATTCCTTTTCTTGTATTAGCTGTAAGTTTCTTTCTTCTACATTTAGACTTCATGTGGCATTATCATTTTGCCTGCATTGATCATTTAGACTTCTCTGTCATATCAGGTTGGGGTGGATAACATGTGCATATTGGTGCATGCTGTTAAGCGGCAACCATTGGAGTTGCCACTAGAAGGACGAATAAGCAATGCTCTTGTCGAAGTTGGGCCATCCATCACACTTGCTAGTCTATCTGAAGTTTTAGCATTTGCAGCTGGAAGTTTCATTCCTATGCCGGCATGCCGTGTGTTCTCTATGTTTGCTGGTTGGATATTTTAATCATTTTTCTTTAAGACATTTATTATTTTTATTCCACTTTTCTTTTCAAAATCATTGCACCATTTTATGTCATGCCTCTTTTGCAGCACTCGCTGTTCTTTTGGACTTCCTTCTGCAAGTTACAGCTTTTGTAGCTTTGATAGTTTTTGATTTTTTGCGAGCGGAGGATAAGAGAGTCGATTGCATTCCGTGTATGAAAATTTCATCATCATATGCAGACACTCCTAAAGGTATTTGTTAAGAGGTTATTTACAAGTCATATTTATTTGATGCATTACCTCATTTTCCACACGGTTTCATTAACTGCGTTGATTTGTTCCTTATTGTAAACTCGAATGGTTCCTGATTGAAAATGCAATGTGAATTATTAGGAATTGGTGGGAGAAGACCTGGATTGCTGGCACGTTATATGAGGGTACTAACTTGATTTTATGAAATGTTTATAGAAGTTACATCTTTTCAAATGCTAGTTTAAGATTAGGTGCTCAATTTTCTTATTGAAGAATGGGTGTTGCTGCTGAACATTATTCACTAATCAAATTGACATTCTTGTCTTGTAGGAGATCTATGCACCCATGCTCAGTCTTTGGGGAGTTAAGATAGCAGTTATTTCCATCTTTTCTGCGTTCACATTGGCCTGCATAGTGAGATGCTCAAGATTACTCTCTCATATTCCTATTTCTTTAGGTGCCTCTTAGGTGTCTTTCTTTAACTTGTCATATTTATGGACCAAGTAGGCATTAACCACTCGAGTTGAACCTGGTTTGGAACAACAAATTGTTCTACCTCAGGACTCATATCTTCAGGTTCATTTTCTTGATACTGCTTTATAACTTGCTACATGCATCTGTTATGGTGTTCTATTGTTGTCTGGCGAGTTAAACATGTGATATTTTGATTCATGCAGGGTTATTTTAATAATGTTTCAGAGTATCTCAGAATTGGCCCACCACTGTATTTTGTAGTTAAGAACTACAATTATAGGTAATTCCATTGCTTTTTTGCATAATTTCCATTTCCTTGCTTTGATCTTTGAACTGATAATACTGCACCCACAGCTCAGAATCAAGTCATACAAATCAGTTGTGCTCCATCAGCCAATGCGGTTCAAAATCTCTTTTAAATGAGGTGAATCATTATTCCTTTTCTTATCTAATGAACATCACTCTGATATTTACTCCTTACGGGCATTAATTGTTGGAATGGTCGTATTTCATCTGACAAGAATCTTTTGTCTTCATGCTGCTGTAGATTGCAAGAGCATCATTAACACCAGAATCAACTTATATAGCCATGCCAGCTGCTTCATGGCTTGATGATTTTCTTGTATGGATATCTCCAGAAGCTTTTGGATGCTGCAGGAAGTTCACAAATGGGAGTTATTGCCCCCCTGATGATCAGGTTGTTTTATAATCTTTCACAAAAGCTGGCTTAAATTCTGGCATGAAAATTTGAGCATATTTTTGCCTACTATGATGGTCACATGGCGCCACTTCCTATGTAGTTTATATGGTCATTAAATTCTTCTATGGATTTTGTTGTGAAAAGACGTAAGATATGAATTTTATCTCAAATATCTACTTTCACTGTGTAATATTTTTTATATGTAATGGCTTAAATCAAATGGTAATGGCACCACCAGTGTTCAATATAAGGCCAATTGCAAGGCCCTGTTGCTGATTATTGCAGATGATTGTGTGGTGTGACCATGGTAATTATGGTTTTGCAATTAAAATGTACCTTTCTATTTTCTGCTCTTCTTCTTATTGCTTCTCATTGATGTCATTATTTATTCTCATTACATACCACTGAATAATGCTGAAGCTGATTCTTTTTTCCTGTGTCGCCCAGTTTCCTTGTTGTTCATCTGACACAGGCTCATGTGGTCTTGGTGGGGTGTGCAAAGATTGTACTACAGTAATCCACATTCTGTTCTTCTTGAAATTTTATTAAACAATTTTCATCCCATTTACCTTCAAAATGATTTGTGCTTGACTGTCAATTATAAAGGCAGTAGCATCTATCATTTCTCATTCATAGCAGGATCAACTAATAATAACTCTTGGAATTTTTCAGTGCTTCCGTCACTCCGATCTGAATAATGATCGTCCATCTACATCACAATTCAAGGAGAAACTCCCATTGTTCCTCAGTGCTTTGCCCTCTGCTGATTGTGCTAAAGGTGGCCATGGTGCTTACACTAGCAGTATAGATCTGCAAGGTTTGCTGAGTTGGAAATTTGTTCTTTCAATCCATTTTAATAAATTTAGGGAAAGTTGCTAACACGAATGCATGCATTAAAATAGTTCGGCTGCATGCCATATGGTTGCTTGTTATTTGAATGGGTATAAATTCCTCACCCCCCTCTCTCCTTATCAGGCTACGAGAATGGTGTTATTCAAGCATCATCCTTCCGCACGTATCACACGCCTCTGAACAAGCAGGTAGGCATTGATTTCTGATGGTAAATTTTTCTCAATGTGATATGTTTCTTGTTCCCGTGTAAAGACCTTAACATTTTCTGCATCTCATTCTAGATTGACTATGTCAATTCAATGAGGGCTGCTCGAGAGTTCAGTTCAAGGGTTTCTGATTCTTTGAAGGTAAAAAATCAGAGAAAGTGAATACCACATGGTTTGACTGATGCTATATTTTTTTAAATAAATTATCCTTGTCAGATTTTTCAATCTTGTTTTTCCCCTATGATAGGAGGGTCAACTTTTGTTTCTTCTTTTGTATGATACTAGCTCTGTGCTCATTGAAGGACTGGTTTTTTATGAATTTATTCACCTTTTTTTTTTTTTTGCAGAAGACTTGTATCATAGTTGGCTGTATGCTAGTAAGGCTGTCTCTTAAATGATATTTGTTTTCTGTTGCAGATGGAGATCTTCCCATACTCTGTATTTTATATGTTTTTTGAACAATACCTTGATATATGGAGGACCGCATTGATCAACCTTGCTATAGCTATTGGTTAGTAATCTTTAGAAATCCTTAAACTGGCACGTTCTTTTTTGTGAGGAGTTCATGGATTGCATGCTTGAGTTTTTTACCTCACTTTCTTGCATTCTTGAAGATAACCTGTCTTCTCTTTATTTCACAAATTACTTCTTTTCTTTTTTTTTTTTGCTGAGGAGCTAGGCATTTTTTTTCTTTTTTTTTTTGCTGAGGAGCTAGGCATTTGTTTATTATTCTTCTATACTCATATTCAACAAAATTTCAAGCTTTTCAAGACTGAAGAGATTGTTTTGTCGATTTTGTACTACCTGTGCCTATATCTTTAATCATTAAATGTATCACACAGTGGTTTGATGATAATGACCCGGAGATCTGAAACAAAAAATGCAGTGTGTAGGCTGTCTGAGTAAAACATTTACTGATGCATATTTGTACCTTAAACCTTTATTGTTATTTGGTTTTTAACAAATCCAAATGAATTATTTAGTTTAGTATAACTGTTAGTCATTTTCTCTTCTATAAAGCCTCAACTGACTGGTTTTATTTGGTGATGTACCAGGAGCTGTATTTGTTGTTTGCTTGGTCATCACTTGCAGGTCAGTGTTCTATGTACCCATATTCACCTTTTCATTGACAAAAAAATACTGGCTTCAGTGTTCGGTTCTTCTTTCCAGATGAACTGCTGTATTGGAGAATGACTTTGTGCTTATTTTGTTTCCTAACTTTCTTTAAAATGTAGTTTATGGAATTCTGCGATCATTTTGCTGGTGTTGGCAATGATAGTCGTGGATCTGATGGTAACTCTGCTTCCTTTATCATTATCTATGTATTTTTCATTTTATTTGCAATAATTAACTTGTTCTGCCCAAGTATAATCTCTCTGCTTACAAGATGAAACTCCACAGGGTGTGATGGCAATGCTGAATATTCAACTGAATGCAGTCTCTGTTGTCAACCTTGTCATGTCAGTGGGCATTGGTGTTGAGTTCTGTGTACATTTAACACATGCTTTCTCGGTTAGCATCACATCATTCTCCATTTTATTTGTATATTGTCTACTTTCCTTCAACGGAACTTCAAATTCATTCTTTCATTTCATTCAGTTAAAAGAAAAATAGATGGAACCTGCATCTGGTTATTTTGGCTTGGTAGTTAACATGTGATTTAGAGCCCATTACATATCGCATCAGAATATTTAATTCACTAGTAGTTAATTAAGAACGCAACAAGGGAATTTGTTTCCCTCCCGAATGTGGAAATTTCATGCTTTCGGCTCTAAGGTTCTTCTTGATGCGCTATTACACCTTTTCTTTGGCTTCATGTTCTTAAACAGGTGAGTTGTGGTGATAGAGACCGGCGAGTAAGGGATGCTTTGGGTACAATGGGAGCTTCTGTCTTCAGGTTCCTCTTTTCCCTCTGGCTCATATTATGAACTAGATTGCTGAGACCTCCGTGCTGCTCACTCTGTTGATACTTACAAGTTAGCGATAATGCAGCTATAGGCCGATTTGATTGACACCTCTTGAATTATTATTTTCTGATTTCAACCCACAAATTATAGGGTCTTTTGATTGGCACTTCCCCTCTTAATCATTAAATATCACTTGCAAGTCACGTGTTTTCCTAAAAAATCACCCAAAGATCATCAGAAGATAACAAAAAATAAAAAACTCAAGGTGGTTTGATTTATGATAATTTTATTATAGTGGGAAGAACAGATAACATGCGCCACTCACATGTTATTTTAAAGAAGTTTGATGCAGTCTCCCTTTTTCCAAGAGATGCACCATGAAAGAAGTAAATTTTAAAAATAGAAAGGCAAGAAAGGGAAAAATTATAATGTCTTTTGCGCACCCCATTAATGCATAGATCATTGCTAAGCACGATTCTTAGCTCAAATCACCTACTTTTATTTCAAAGTGGAGTTCTGTATTAATCACAACCATCTTATTGAAAAAAGGTCTCTGCCTTGTAATTTTGCAGTGGCATCACATTAACAAAGCTAGTTGGCGTGATTGTTCTTTGCTTCTCAAGGACGGAAGTTTTTGTGGTTAGTGTCCCTCCATTCAAATTCCCATCACAAGAGCCAATATTTCCCAGTTTGTTTAACATGTCCCTCTCGTGTTCTGCAGGTTTATTACTTCCAAATGTACCTCGCACTGGTTCTTCTTGGTTTCTTGCATGGGCTGGTGTTCTTACCGGTAAGCTTGTTGAGTTTCCAAATCCCTCTTCACTTCATTGTTACCATCTAGCTTCTTTTCTGGGTCAATCATAAAATAGATGTTGGTGGGTATATTTCAGTGACAAGAAAAATGTAGCATGTTCATAAACCTAGATCGAAGTTGGACAAACACATCAATCAATAAAAAGTTGTCTCATCTTTTAGGAACCAAACTTCGGGGAAAGTTGAGGTTTTCTATTTTGCTTTAGGAATGGTTTGTAAATTTTCATCTCGCATTCTTATAGAACAGATAAGAGAACGCTATCTTCCCCTGGACCAACTGTTTGCAGGTTGTTCTGAGCATGTTCGGTCCACCTTCAAGATGTAAACTTGTCGAGAAGCAAGAAGACCGGCTATCAGTTTCCTTGAGGCCCTGAGAAGCTGTGATGCTGTATCATAGTTCGTTTTGTAGGTTAACCAATATGCTCTCTTTTCTTTTCTTCGAGATACTAAAGTTTAATATATAGTTAGTGAAGCAAAAACGCTCAGAATGGGTCCTGAAATATGTAAAGTACAGAGTGTTTTTCCAGGAAGAAAATGGTTGGGCTGCAAGGTTACAGATTTGTCTATTTTCTTTTGATGCACACTTGGCTGTTGATTCCAATCGACTGTGCTTCATTTCCTTTGATCTGTCCCGTTATCTTTTGATCTTTGCTTTCTTTCTATTAGTGAATTCCTATAATGTTTTCATAATCATTATTTTACCGTCGGCCAGTGGAGGGGTCAAGAAGTATAATACTCGTTCAATGGTTTGCAGCTGGACTTTCTTTGTCAATTAATACGACGAAATCACAGGGTATAAGTCCTGTTTTATGAGTTTTATTCATGGTGTAGGTATCCAGTTCTAGTTCGGTGTATACAAGCTTACTTGAAATATCTTATATATTAAAAACCAAAAAGGAATTTCTAGAATGTAATCAGAGTTACTAAATTTGTTACTAAATTTGGTTCGCATATCAATTTAATAATCAGAGTTACTAAATTTGGTTCGCATATCAATTTAGGTATAAATCATGTTTTACAAGTTTTATTCAGGATATAAGAATTAGTTCAATGTATATAAACATTTGAGATATTTTACGTATCAAAAAATAAAAAAGAATTTATAGAACGTAATTATAGTTACTAAATTTGGTTTGCATATCAATTTGATGATTTAGAGCCAGCCTAATTTGATCTAACTTTACTATTTGAATATTAATTTAGTTATATATATATATCAGCACATTAAATCTTTAAAAAATATTAATTTTAAAAAGCTTTCAAAGGGAATATTTGAGATTATGTTATAAGGTGTTTTTTTAAGATTATTTTATATTTTAATATTTTTAAAATATTAAAAAAATATTAATTTAATGTTTTTAAAACTAAAAACATTTTAAAAAAAACATACATAAAAACTATGTCAAATACCTTCTGATTTAGAGATACCCAAAAAGAAATCAGACCGTTTAATTAAGAAAAAGGATGGCGTGATATGCACTCATGACTAGATAAACACTTTCCTTGCTATATTTCGATACTTTAAGTTTATAATGGTTTGGGATTGTAGTATTGAGGTATATTTTTTAAAAAAACAAAAAATTGTTTGTAGATGAATTAAAATAAATATTATTTTAAAATATTTGAAATAACTTCTTGCTTAAAAATATATTGAAATGTTTTTTTTTAAGATTATTTTATATTATTTTATATTTTAATATTTTTAAAATATTAAAAAATATTTAATACTAAATTTTTTTTGAAAAAATATAAATAAAAACTATGTCAAATACCTTCTAATTTAGAGATACCCAAAAAAAAATCAGACCGTTTAATTAAGAAAAAGGATGACGTGATATGCACTCATGACTAGATAAACACTTTCCTTGCTATATTTCGATACTTTAAGTTTATAATGGTTTGGGATTGTAGTATTGAGGTATATTTTTTAAAAAAAAAAAAAATTTGTAGATGAATTAAAATAGATATTATTTTAAAATATTTTTTTATTTTTAGAATTATTATATTAAAATATTAAAAAAATATCAATCGATTTAATATTTTTTTAATTAAAAGTTTTTGAAAAGCATGGAAAACAAAAATTGCGTTAAACAGCCCTTGTTATTTAATTCAACAAAAAGCTGAAGCCATCTTATATGGCGGACCTAGTTTTGAAAAAAGGTTATTTTGAATATTTTTAAAATAAAATAAAATAGATTGGAATAAAAGTATAGAAAGTGGGCTCATATTTTCAACATTTCTAGTAGGGCCAAATTAAGTGAAATCATTATTAAAGACAAAATAGGCTAGGCTGGAAAATCATGCAAGGCAAAGTCGATTTGACCTCCCAAAAACTCCAATTTCTCCCCTAACCTCACCCAACCTTAGCTCCTGCTAGTCCTTTGGCACCAGCCTTCTGCCAAGTCTTGGCGATTCTCAGTAGAAATTGAGCGATTGCTGACTCTTTTTCTTTTTTTCAAAACAATATTATTATTATTATTATTATTATTATTTTAAATAAAACAAATTGATGGAGGATTGGAGAGATCAAGACTAAACACTGTTGTACAAAGACCTCCCTCAAGGATGAGGAGAAACTTCAAGCAAGAGTTTAATTGTTTGGTTATCACCTGAACCGCATACATCAATACACTCCTCCAAGTCATCATCACATGCTAACAAGACCCAGTCAGAATCATCATCCATGTACTTCAGATCATATCTATGCATGTCGTCTAAATTAAACCGTCTTATGATCTCTTGCAATAAATCTTTAAATACCCAATTGCTTGGCATGCGGAGCCGGATTCTCTCATTTCCAAACGAGACTTTCACTCTGTGACCATCCATCTCTTGGGATAATCGGCTACTATCTTTAGGTAAGGGCGGACGGTTCCCCAGTTCTGTAAGAGTTGTATGACTCTGGGATCGCGGCATTAGCTTTCGTTCTTCTAGAATTGATGCATGGAGCTCTGCATTGCTTCTGATCTTCTTCAAAACACCACTGCCTAAGTTTTCTCCAAGCTTCGGGTCTTCACTAGCAGCAACAGTGATTGCAGAAGGATGTTGCTGTGTTGTACTGGAATAGCTATGGCTAGAACTGGAACTAAGACTACATGAGGGTGAAGGTGATTTTGGTTCAGCAACGTGGGAGCTGAAAGTACCTCCCTCAAGCTGCATGCCTGATGGTTTCGGATGACTGCTTGGATTCAAAGTTGATAGTGGGCTATTTCTTGATGAATTTGGTGAGGCGAGCTCCGGGAAATTTTTATAAAAGGAACCGATCTGAACAGAGCCAGGGGCACCTTCAACTGAGTCAATAACGCGTTGGAGTTTCTGTAAGGAGTGACCAACCTTCTTGATTTTTCGGGAAGGCCAGCGGTTAATTCCATGCTGCCTGCATATTCTTTTCAATGTAGTGGGGCAAACTGAAATTTGTGGAGAAAGCAAACAAGAGGCCAAAACAAAGACAATTAGAATTGAAGAATAGCTTTGTTCGTGTCATATATTAAAATAGATTCAGAAGCTGCAGTGAACTTGTGAGCTACAGGGTAATGAGAACTGTTGAGCATCAGTACTGTATCGTGAGGTAACTTGTTCCTGAGTATTGTCATACATTCAACTCTGCAAATGAAGGGTAGACACATGCTAATTACGTTGTGGCACGCTGGCCACCCAAAACATGAATTCTAACAAACATTCATTATAATAAAAAATAAAATACACTATAATGGAATAAAGCTTACCACCAATACTCTTCGCAGCATCCTTTAAGCTGCCAGCAAAATATTGCCGAAGAACTTGCAAGGTGATTGTTTTCTCTGCTTTGGCGCGCCTTTTTTCTCCTGGTTTAGTCTTGCAGACACTTGAAAAGCTACCTTCAGCAGAAGTAGAATCTCCGCCATATTTAGTACTCCCACTTAGGCTATAATCTTCTTGATTGTGCCTGGACTCAATGGATTTTTCACACATTACCTTTTCTTTGTCTTTTTCAGATAAAGAGGCGTTACTTCCACTTTGTAGGACCTTCTGGACACAGGCAGTCCAGGGTGAATTATCTCTAGCATGCCTTTCTGAATAAGACTCTTTAACTGTTAACGTCTCTTCTCCACTAGATCTACCATCCGAAGGTACTAGGACTTCACTAACTGGCAAATCAGTTTCTTCCTCTAGTTCTTTGACTGTTACTACCCGTAAAGTCTGGCAAACACGCTGGATAATGATGGACAGTGAAGTGAGCATTGTCTTCTGCTCTTGAGGATCCCTGCAATCCACGGGCAGGAAGAACTCCAGGACAAAATCTGCTGTACCAGTGTACATGCTTCGCAAGCGGATTGCAACAGCAGCACACAGTCCAAAAATCCTTGCATGGTGAGAAAGAGGATACTCAGTCTTGCCATATAAAGTTACATCGCCTGAGAAGCAAGGTTGGTTAGTCATAAAGGCTTTCCCAACAACTCCTTGACCTTTCAGCAAGTGATGCTCCGAGCAAGCCTCTAGAAAACCCTGGAAAGCAGGATCACCTACACAGCAAGCATCATCCACTGTAGAAACACAATGATAGTAGTTCTCATTTGAATGCCGGCATCCTCCCTTGCCTTGTTGTATACACGGGACCCAAGTTTGAGCCAAGGGCAATCTATGTGTCTCACAGGCGGCTCTCAGAACCTTTTGAATCTCAGGTAATGCAGCTTGGTAAGACATATCACAGGCCTGGTGAAAGGAAAAAAAGTTCCACCATGATCTAAAAAATAACATAAGAAATTTAAAAGAGAATCAACTTTCTTCTGCTACTTTTCTTGTTTCACCTTTTGATTCTGTATGCTTGGAACTTCAGAACTCCTAAGATCAACAGCCTGCAAGTAAAAAAGAAAATTGCTATAAAAAACAAGTGTAAATGAATTGCCATCATACTTCTGAATTTAGACATTACATGTTGTTTGAACAAAAGGCTCTATCTGAAGTGAACCGGTGAGCGATTGTTGTTTATAAATTGAAAACAACTCAATCACTGGATATCAAAAGCATACTGTTGGTTTGGAGTTTGGACCATAAATACATTTGAAAATGGAATTCGGATAGAAATATAGTCAAGGAGGAACCCTACGAATAAAAAAAATAAGTCAAAGTTGAATAGGAAAATGAAGCAACCTCAAAAGGTGAAAGTGTTAGATAACAAGGCACTGCCATGTAAAATAAATAGCAAATTAGAAATGTTCTTATGATCTTTCTAAGTGTCTAAATCAAGCTCCAACTTCAAGGTTTAAATGCCAAAACCACACGGCAAGTGATGCTCCAAAACGCAATCTTGTCAGAGACCTGGTATCTATATCTTAGCTGGTAATCCTTTCTCGCCCTATGACTAGAATTTGTAAGAATTCAAATCGCACCTAGGATGAGAGGCTTAGGAGAGGAAGACTGAACTCCTTTAGTATGGAGTGGCGGGTACTCCTAGGTATCATTTGGTTACTATCACATGATAGAAAAGACAAAGACAGTTGAGATAGAAAGGACATCTCTCGTATATAGAAACCCACTCCAGAACTGTCTCAAAGACAATTATTTTATGTCTTTGTTTTTGTCTCTTCAACCAAACATGTTTTTATCTCCTTTTCTGTTCTGAAACACTAACCAAATGCAACCCTAGAGTACAGGAGTTATTTCCCCTTTAAGAGCAATACTTGCACATTTTTTGGCAGAGGAAAACAAAGTGTCAAGACCAAAATAAAGATGTTTCTTTCTCAATGAGCATCAAATATGTGCCTGTATGTGCATAGATGCAGGCCATACAGAGGCCAGATACTAATGATTGGACATCCAGATTTTAGATAGTTTCATGAATTGAAATATGAGGACTTTCATCAATCACTGGTTTGTTAATAATGCTCCTCAATGAATTGCTTTTCAGGGCTGCAAAACTGAGCTTGTAAACTGAGATGCAGAGAAGCATTTCGAGAATGAAAAACAAACCTCTAGAGCCTTGCATACACTTTCAAGCTCGGGAAGGTACTTGATCTTTTGTGAAGTGGTCACCACCTCAATTACTCCCAAGCAAGTCCGGCTACCTTGTTCGAAAACAGGAAGGGCAAGAGTTCCACGTACATCACACTGCTGAGCATGATTCACTCGTGGGTATTCATCATTTCTAAAGAATCGAACATCAGGAGTCCACTCAGGAACCTTACCCAAGAAAACCCGACCAGGCATCCCAAACGAATCCTTAGAATCCTCCTCAGCAGAAAACTGATATTTAACTGATATATCTCTGTAACTTGCTAATCTCTCGCTGCTGGGATCAAAAGCAAAAGGTTGATCATGAGTTGTAAGAACACGTCTGCCTCCTCTATTAACAGGGACCCATATTTGTATAAGAACATCTTTATTTTTCGTTAAATCTTTAATGCACTCCACTGCCTTAATTAATCTCCTCTTAACAGTAGTTCCAGGACTTGGATTCGGAGCAGGTCCTATCCACCATCGTTTTCCTAATTCAGAACCTTCGGTTGCATTGTATTCCCATCCAGCTGCCGAAACCGCAATCTCACCAACAGGACTTCTGGATTGGATATCACTCAAAGGAGAATTCCCTGGCAACAATGTTAAATGGCTGACTTCTTGACTGCCCATTTGGGACAGAATAGACGCTGGATTACCATATTTCATCTCTGGAGATGGCCACATAAATGAAGGATCAAATAAGGCAGCAGAATTCGACAGACTAGGATTAAGAAACTCAGATCCATCCGTTGTTTCCAACCAGCAACCTTCTACCAACAATTCATCCATGTAGTCAAAGTCCATAGCTGAATCAACCGCTGCACCCAACATCATACCTGGTGATAAAACACCATCTTCCATCATAATCTTTTTTTCAAAATCCAAACCAGAACCACTGAAAAATCTCAGCTTTTCATCAGATGACAGTGATCTCTAGGAAGAATCCAAGTCTTGCGGTCTTCAGATGCAAACAACCTGTCTGAATTGCCGAGACACAATAAATATCGTGTAGAACAGCAATCAAGATAAAACAACATATTCTAGAGAGAATTGGATGTATGAAATCTCTATCCTATGTTATTATTCAGAGAATGTAAAGGAAGTTTTCTACAAAAACAGTGGAAGTTTCTCAATTTTTGCAATTTAATGTCGGCCAAAGTAGCAGAGATAAAAAAGTTCATATATCACCTCTTGCCAGCGACTAACACCGGGGTCAACCAAAGAATAAAATCCCAATTTCAAAACCACCATATCTATCAAAGCAGCATTATGTTCTTGAAGCGAATTCTAAAAAAGAACAAAAACAAAAAAAAAAAACACTTTCCACAGATTCTTACAATATGGTACCATAACACCTTTCTCACTTTTGATTCAAGATCCTAAATCTAACCACAAGAGATAAAAGAAATCAAAACTAATAATAATAATAATAATACCCAGGACACCAATTCACAATCTCAAACTGATTCACTAATCACCTCCAAAACCAAAAAAAAAGAAAAAGAACAGAAACAGAAATAAAGGAATTACAGCTCACTCACTGTCAAAGATTCTTGAAGATACCATCAAAGGGTACTTTCCTTTTTCATTATACTCTCTTTAATGTCCGTGAAGCAAGATACAAGCATTCACAAAATCCTGTCCCTCACGAAATCACCTCCACAAGAGAAAAACAAAAAATAAAAATAAAAAACAGCCCTTCACTTTCTTTCTCCCATACTAATTATCCGAGGCAGTTTAGGCTCTATGTATGATGATTCCTCAGATTCTAAGTGACCCCACGTCACCGAAGTCGCCATTTTTTTAATTTGGCCCTGAAATTCTAGCTGTATTAAGAAGAAGTCAACTTGTGGTGTCCAAATAATCAAACCAGGGGTAAAAAAAAGTGAGGTTCGACATACGTTATACCCAACCCATTACCTTAGAAGATTGAAAAGTCAAAAGCAGAATTTAGAATAACAAGTAAAAGCGAGGCGGGTATATTTCTTTTTCTAAATTTAATATTTTTGTGCTCAGCACATTGCTGATCACAAATATAAGCATCTAACAACATAGTAGATACAATTTTTTTAGGCTCGACTTCAAATTAAACTAGGGATAAGCGGGTTTAACAAGATGTTAAATTTTATTTTTATTTTTATTTTTTCTTTTGATTTAAGTATATACTAAGCTCAAAGAAATTATTAAATTTAATTTTTTTTTAATTTATTTATATATTACATCCAAATATTTATAAGTTTCATAAAATATAAAATTAATCCTTTTTAACTCAACTATGCATTAAGTTTAAGCACATATAAATCTAATAAGATATCAAAACTAATTCTTTTTTAGATTTAGTTATACAGAGAGCTCTAATTTTATTGGGCTCGACTACATACTGAATTCAAATACTTGTAAGTTTGTCAAGATGTCACATTTTACCCTCTCAAACTTAGTTATGCAATGAACCTAAATGTATGATACATTTAGTAAGATATCAAATCTAAATCCATTAGATTCATACTAGATCCAAGTATACGTGAATATGATATAATATCAAACCTTAAAATAATAATTATCTTACATCTCCAAGTATATTAAAGTTCTCTAAAACTAATTATATTTTAATCGACATCAAAGCTATAGTAGAGTTTTTCATATCAATATTAAATGTTAGGTACAAAATAAGATATAAAGGTTTCTTATAGCTTTATTATTTATTCAAAAGTTATGTAAAGTTAATTTTAATTAATATTAATATCATGTAAAAATATTTTTATTAGCATTGAATATTAATGTAAGAGGCTTTTTTCTTATTGAAATATTTAAAAAAAAAATACAGCACTTCAAAAAATAATAACAAGACTTAAAGTATAAAAACTATAAATACTCGTTAAATTATACAGATAAAATGATTCATGATATTTATTCTTTTATTATATATTTTTAAAGTATTTATTATGTAAAAACTAAGGGTAAATATTTTTGTTCTTAGAGTTTAATATTTTTTTATTTATTATAATCTTTTATTATAAGGCTATTTATTTAATTATTGGAGGGTTCTAAACACTACAAAAGAAATTTTACCACCAATCCTCTCTCTTCTGGTCCCTACAAATAAAATATTGACGTGATCGTGTGGATATCAATTTTTAAAAAACTCAAATACTATTCCTAGTGTATTGGATCATGTGAGATCATCAAAAAAGATAACCAGTACCAAGAACCGATCTGGACCTCATCTTCAACTTGCAGCTGCTGTGTTTTTTTAGTAAAAAGGGGAATTAAGAAGTGGAATCTGACAAGTTCAACGTTGCTAAAATGGGAAGTGGGCGTGTGCCCCTTCTGATAATCAAATTGTAACTGATTATGGATTCAATAATGAGGGAACTACAGGTGGTGCACGTCCATGGCTGCGAGGGGGGACTGAGTGAGAGTTGGCTGGCTTCTTGTCGGTCTTTTGCTTTTTCAGGTTTTATTTCTTTTGATGTTGGTAAAAGGAAAAAAAAAACATTTCTTTTGATTCATCGACCATGATTTATTATAATTGATTGACTAATAAATCTCAATTATGTTGTAAATTGTGTTTTTTTTTTTTGTTTTTTTTAAGATTTTGAGTCTTAATTGAATAGGTTCTCAGTTTTAAATTCTTTTCTTGATTGAATAGGTTCTCAGTTTTAAATTCTTTTATAAAGAATTTTATGTATTATTTGTAGAAGATAAACACTTATAAAAAAGAAATAAAGCTAATTTTAACTTCTTCTTTTCAAGACTACATGGTTTTAATTTTTTTTAAATAAAATAATATCAACGAGACTATTTTGCAATCCGGACAGTGAACCGGGATATAATCCAAACCAAGTTTACAGATGGATTTGAGAGATTCTAGCATATTCTAATCTCATTACTATTATATGAAACACTATTTTTTTTTTTTTCCTCTAATGTTTATCAGGATCCGAGACTTTATTTAAAGATCACACTACTTGTAATAGTGATAAGGACCACCACTGTTAATTAATTAACAATATTTTCTTTGTTTCTTTCTTATTTTATCCAGCAGCCTGCTGGCAAGAACACCACCCTCCCCACCAGGGTTGGAAACCAAAGGGCATGGGGTTTCCAACCCCGAGTTTTAATTTCCTTTGTTGTCTCAATCTGACGTGAATTATATGATAAGAATATGAACATAGCAAGAAAAAATGAATCCTACAAACCACACAGCAGATTGGAATTTCGGATGAAGGGCATCTGGGACAACTTGCATTTATTAGATAGGATCTCTGTTTAAACAGTAGTAATAACGGGTAAGTTGTTTCACTGTCATGACATCGCACAATCAGTAAAGATTAGCATTTGTTTTTATGCTTGCAATCTGGGAATCCCTCTTCATTTATTCAGTTTCTGTAACTCAAAGCACTGGGGCCTTGGTGTCATCTTCAGATGCTTGGTCTCACGTTGAGATGAGATGCTAGCTTCTGGCCCAAAGATTTATCAGCCTGCATCACATCATTGCCAGAATTGCATTTGCGGTGAAAAAGTGTCTGTAGAGATCCGGTATACATGACACTACATTGTTGTAAAAAGGGAGTTTACCTGAGACCAGTATGAGATCCAGATGCTGCGAACCTCATGTGTGACACGTGGTTCGGACAAGGCATCAACCCATCTGCAAACGAAACGTTCTTGCCTGGGGATAAAGAAAGAGAAGATTAAGAACGAACATGCATGATCAGTGCTATAGTTTATTCAGTTATCAGTAAGTAACAGCAGATGCATGGTTTACCTGTCTGGTGCCCAGGATCTGTATCTCTCTCCAGGTTGCTTGAAGTTGTTCTCCTTCTCAATGATGCACTGCATGAACCACCAGAGGTGCGTGTGTGTGTGTTAAAAGACCATCCATTTAACTAGGAGCTCTATAATCATACAATAGCTTTCCGATCTCGCTAGTCCTGTTCTTGCTCTAGACATCGTAACCGGACCCCAAACACTCACAAACAGAAACACGAGATTCAAGCCAAAAGACAGTTTCGCTTTACGACGGCAGATCCGTAAAGAACAAAGAAAGAAAGAAACTGACCTTCTCTCGCCTTCCACTGCAGACAGCAGAAGGAATGGGGAATCTCTCAGCGTGACGAGATGGATCATGTCTTGATGGGAAATAGTTGACCTGAAGAGTATATGATGATAACTCATCAGAACACAAACTTAAAGCAAAAGCAAAAACACATAAAAATAACCTCAAAATAGGCGAAGCAGGGGAGAATGATCCAATTAAACAGAAGGTGAGATAGCGCGGCTTCTAATTAAAGTAGTGTGCCCAAAAGAGAGGGGAGATAAAAGGGGAGATACCTCCTCATCCCTATGCATAAAATTCATGAAACCTTCATGATGATTGTTGTGATGAGCACACTTGGGAGCGTTAACTGGGAGCTGCAGATAGTTTGGTCCAAGACGGTGCCTCTGGGTATCAGAATAGGAGAAGATTCGAGTCTGGAGAAGCTTGTCATCTGAATAGTAAATACCAGGAACCACAATAGCAGGGCAGAAAGCAAGCTGCTCATTTTCAGCAAAGAAGTTATCGATGTTCTTATTCAAGACCAAGCGACCAACTGGCTGCAGGGGCAAGATATCCTCAGGCCAGGTCTTGGTTACATCAAGTGGGTCAAAATCAAACCTGTCTTCATGGTCGGGATCGATTGTCTGGATGAAAAGTTTCCACTCAGGATAGTTGCCAGCTGCAATTGAGTCGTAGAGATCTTGAGTGGCATGACTGTGATTTGCACCTCCAACTTTAATTGCCTCGTCCTCTAACAAACATTTCACACCACAAGTAGGTTTCCAATGAAATTTCACATAGTGTGCCTTTCCAGCCTTGTTGATCAGCGTGTAGGTGTTGACACCAGCGCCTTCCATGTGTCTATAATCTTGTGGAACACCCAAATCATCAAAGAGAAAGGAGAACATGTGCAAACTTTCAGGATGGTGGGAGAAGAAGTCGAGAATCCTCCAGTTCTCCTGAATGTGAGACTTGGGGTTGGGCTTAAGGGCATGTACCATGTCTGGGAATTTCATTCCATCACGGACGAAGAAGACAGGGAAATTGTTTCCCACAAGATCAAAGTTGCCCTGAGTCAACAAGAAAAGTAAAGGCATAGAGAATAAGAGAATTGGAACCTTGGAAAGTTAAAGCAATCAGCTTCATCCAGTTAACTAGAATTAATTTATTTTTTCATAAAAGAATAACGCATCAAAATGAAGTTTACAACGCAAGGGCTATGCATAGTGAATTTGAATCCATCGATCCCTGAGGATATGATACATCTGCCGAATCAGTCTACACAAATGATTGTCTACCTCATCATCAGTGCCTCACTCATATGCTTTCCTCCACTATATTGAAGTAACAGAAATATCAAATAAGACCTCACCTCTCTGGTGTAAAACTTCACTGCAAATCCACGTGGATCCCTCAGGGTTTCAGGGCTGCCACGCTCATGGATAACTGTGGAGAAGCGGACAATTACAGGCGTCTGAACTCCTGGGGCCCGAAGAAAATCAGCACATGAGAGGTTAGAGATATCGTGGGTAACCTCAAAGAAACCCTTTGCACTGGCTCCCCTAGCATGGACAACACGCTCTGGAATCCTCTCCCTGTCAAAATTGGCAATCTTCTCCACCAGATGGTAATCCTCAAGCAGGATTGGACCTGTCAAAGAAAAGGTTATATGCAGATCAAACTATGTGTACTAATACATGACAATCAAAAATACAACAAAGCCAGTACTTGATCTGGGCTAAGCTAACAAGTATATATGCCCTTCCCCATAAGGTGTGCCCCGGTTCATGATTCAGCCTGCTTTCTATTAAATAAGCTTGAACCACATCATCCAACCTCCGATCGAAAAATGAACCCAACACAAATCCTTTGCATCTGATTACAAAGTTCATATTCTGCCATTAAGTTTGTTAGCAGCACAATTATCTCCACAACAGTACAACAATTCCTTACCTCTTTCTTACATAAATCGTAATTAATCATAACTTTCTAACTATGCTGCTTAATTCCTTCATCCTCAACGTTTAAAGCTCAGACCACACATAGGAAACATCGAATAATAACATATCAAAATCCAAAACCAGACAAACATATACCTTAACAATATCAATTAATCATGTTAAGCTCCGAAAGGTAACAGCAACAGATATCATATGTTTTGAATAAAATACCTCTGGATCCAACGGTCAAAGAAGAGTTGTTGTTCCAGACCGAAGCACCAGAATTTGTAGTCCAGTATGGAGAATTGAAAGCGCTTGATGGACGGTGCTGTCATCACCACCATCAAATCAGTGTTAAACTACAAACTTATTTAATTTGACGCAAAAAAACTATATATATTTTCAATCAAGGAAAAAGATGAATAAAGAATCATTACCTTGTAAGGATCCATGACGAAAAGGATAGAGAATTTTGAGGAGGAGAGAAAGAGAGAAACGAAGAAGCCTTCGTGGTGGTTAAGCCGGTGTGGGGGATATATATATTTATAGCTGCGTGCTTGTGCCATGCACATCCATTTTCTTTATCTTTATCCGGACAAGGACGCGACGGCAAAAAAGGATAATGGCCACACGCCCCGGTCCACCAAGGCTTGTTCTGTAATTTTGGTTGTTCAACAAGGTTAATCCAAAATCATTGATTCATATAGTAACAACCAATCTCTTAGTTGTCACTTGCTAATTGAGAGGATTAAATTATTATTTTTTGCGGTCTATTTAGGAAATTGTAGTCTTAATTTGGCATTTTAATTTTATCTAATTTCCATCTTCTTATCTTTTTTTATCATAAAAAATCCATAATAATGTTTGGTTACTGCTTCAAGATATAAAAATATAAAAATAAAATAAATATATTTTCATTTACCTTTTATTCTTATAATACATAAATTATTTTTAAAATTATCCCAAATTTATTTGATGTCTATATATATATAAAGGAAACCAAACTTATCATTGACAAAAGGACTAAACGATTATTTATTATTATTTTTTGAAAAATTGGGTAAGATATTGTCTCGGAAAAATATAAACAAAAGAAGAGATAAATATATATATATATATATATATATATATATATATATATATATATATATATATATATATTACTATAAAATAAATTTCAATACTTTCGAAAAATCACGTTGTCTCCACCTCTCCTTTATCTCATTCTCTTTTATCCCGGTAACCAAACACTAATTTAAACACTCATCGCGATATTTCATTTGTTAAGGGATCCACGTGGTGATATCATGATTTGTTTATGGAAAGGCCAGGGTGGCAAAAAAAAAAAAGATTATAATAATAATAATTTAGAACGGCATCTATCCATAGTACCTTATCCAAATCGGGGTGTTTCGCTAAAACTAATCCGTATCCTCGCGTGGCAGGAGGTGACATGGACGACTCATTTCATGACACGTATGGAGTAAAGCCTTGAAACGCGTGCTCTATACATGTCCATGACAGATACGAATGAAGAGGTGCGGCTGTGGTTTTCTACGAGAGAGAAGGTTCCAAAAAAGATTCTAATGGGCCAAGCGCCGTGAGCTTGGCCACAAGGGATGCTGTGTGGCCCACCGTAAGCCGTAATTGCATTATTCTCTTGATTTCACTTCTTTCTTCTTTTTTTGTCATTTTAATGAAATTCGATTGTATTTTTTTTATTTGAAAGGTGGTGTTTTCTTTTTTCTTTTTTTGCATGGAATGAAACCAATTTTTTTATATTTCAATCCAATAAAAAATATATATTTGATCTGAGAATAACATTTTCGTGAAATAAATATTTTAGGAAAATAATTTTCGGTTTTAGTATAAAGAGAAGAGGGAGTTAGCAATACATAATTTATTATGTAATAATAAAACATAATATTTGGGCTGAAGATACATTTTCTTGATTTTTTGTGTGAATGACATCTTATTTTCTCATAGAAAAAAAAAAAGAAGTGGAGGAGCTGGAGCTGGTGAATAGTCGTTATGCAGGGATAGTTTTTTATTATTATTGAATTACAAATTCAAACTTAATTTTATTGTGCAAAGATTGATTTGGAATCTTGATTATTATGTAGGGATAGTTTGCTTTATATGGGATTATAAATGTGAATTTAATTTTAATAAATGAACATTAATTTGGAAATGCTACTTAATTTGAATAACAAAATATTTCATTTTTATGAGTTTGGTTTCCTTTATAAAATCTTTACCCAGTAATGGGGAAAACTTATGAACAAAACTCTGTTATTTTTCGAAAGTACAAGAACTGTAGCATGATCTGATATATTCATTAAAGTACAAAGACTTGAAAGATAATTTCCACTCATTCATCGTGGAAAACAATAAAATAAAATTGGGAAGTGAAGTATAAACGGGCCCGGCTACACCTTTTGCTTTTAAAAATGTTTTTGTTTTGAGAAAAATATTTAAATAATATTTTTTTTTAATATGTTGATGTTAAAAATTAAAAAATACTTTAATATATTTTTAAATAAAAAATTATTTTAGAAATTATTTTGCACCACAATTTTAAATTCACACTATGTTGTGTTATATTATAATAGTTTTTGTAATTACCATTTGAAAAAATAAATTTAAAAAATCATATATTGTAATTTTTTAAATTCAAGTTTTGACCATAATTTAAAATAAAAAACAGGGTTCAAATCATTATCAATTGCATTTTAGAAGTACTTTTAAAAAAATTTAATTTTTTAATTTTAAATTAATATATTTTTTATGTTTTTAAATAATTTTGATATGCTGATATCAAAAATATTTTTAAAAAAATATTTTTTAATATGTTTTAAAATAAAAATTATTTTAAAAAATAACTACAAATATACTTCCAAACACATATTAGGTAGGTATCAAGTGCTTATACTTGTTTCTTCCAATGCAAGCCATTAAGAATGGAACCCTACATTGATAAGGATTTTGGCCAGAGTTTAGTTCAGTGATATGTTGATCTGGGTTCTTAGAGTTTTATGTGGAAGTTGATCTAGTATTTCTGGTCAAGTAGGAACTAAGTAATCAAGTCAAAACCTACGTAAAACTTTATTTGACTTCCTTTTCTTTTTAAAATAATGTTATTTTGGATTGATTTTTATCGATTTAAATTGATTCACTGAGCTGAGACTTGAACTAGATGGGCGAAGCCAGTCTTAATAACTCTGATTTTGGCAACATGCCTTGTTTCGGCTTGAGCGGGGTCTGGACATGGGGGAGAGCAATTGGTGCTGCAAAGTTTCCTTAATCCTGATATGTAATTAACCTCTGATTCTGAGATTTATGTGTTCTCCTAAAACAATTCAGATTTCCGAAACCAAAGTGAAATGACTGTGAATAAACAAATACCAAGTTATTCTAATGGCCAGAAAACAATAGAGAGAGAGAGAGAGAGAGAGACGATACTGGCACACAATTAGTGGATGTCAGATTTATAGTAACTGGGACAGATCATTAGGTATATCTCTCAAATGTGCTCAGCTTTGCTCATAAGCTGTAAGAGAGGATTTGCCTTCCTCTGTGCTCTATTGCTTCCACTCTTGGAAATCTCCATTAAATGTTCATACACACCAAATTGAAGTTCTGCAAGCATGGAAGTGAATTGTTTAATCCCAGCTCAAGAAGGACTGAAGTTGCACGTTCTTTGTTTTTTGGGGGTGCCTTCTTTCATGATCTCCACAAGAGTTTCAGTGAATGAGAGCCGTCCAATCCCATCCCGCCCCTCCGGATGCGATGCAAGAAGTAGAAAGATTGACAGTGCTTCATCTACCATACCCAGATTCCTGTCACTTTGTTCTCGGCAAGCATTGATAAGCTAAATAAAGCTGCTGCAGAGTTCTCTTTAGCTTCAGTAGTTCCACTGTTCAGAACTTCTATTGTAGCTGGAACTAAAAGGAAGTTTTTTTATTAAATTTTTTTTTATACAAAACTTACACGTCTTAGGAAATAAGTCTTATGTAATTAAATATATTTTTATTTTCAAAGGTGTTATGACATCATTGTGACATCACAATTTTTATGGTATGGGAGAATAATTAATGATGTTTTATTGGTTATTTTTTTAAAAAAATAAATACAAGTAGAAAATATATATATATATATATATGAAGATATTTCCGTTATTTTTAGTAAGTTATGAGTTTCATTTTTTTTTTCAAAGTGACTCTAGAAAGTAACGAGTAAAATATCATTATTTATTTCTTGAACACTATACAAAATTTTATTTTGACAAGATTAATTTTAGAAACTCTTGATTTAAAATTTGATCTAAGTTAGATTTTAAATTAAATCATAAAATATATTTATCGGGGAAAAATCAATTAATTTGGTTGAATTGAACTATAACACAATTCACTGGTCTAAATTTTATTGGTTCAATTTAAAAATAGAATAAAATTAAACGTGTTATTTTAATAGAAATAATCAACTAACTTGCAGGTTGATACCAGTAATTAACTAAACCCTTTTCTAATTCAGTTCATAAGTCAGCTCTAACAAGGTTTTATTGCCTTTTGTGGTTCCTATTTGGCTTTTCCTCAGGTAGCTTATTTTTATGCTAATCATTGGTTTTCTTACTTTTTTCGTGTCATAAAATGGACCGTTAGTTAGTTATTATTGTTGTTGTTATTATTATTACTGGCTGTTAAACATTCAAATTTCTTAAGTTCATTTCCAAATACGAAAATCCTTGATATGCTTCTTGCAAACAGCTCTGATACCCTCTCCTGTGCATTCTGTGGTGCGGAGTGTGTTTTGTTCTTAATATAAATTTAAAAGTATTTAATTAATATATATATATTATAGTTTTGTATGTATTTTACTTTAAAAAAATTATTAAACAAAACTATAGTTTATAATTTTTTTAAACTTATATTTTCAAAACACAATCACAAACATTATCATGATATCAAAAACACACCTAATTAATTCCACTTGGATTTGATGAGTTTGTTAGGCCTTGAGAGATACAAATTTAATGGTATGATTTTCTATCAATCCCTTTTCATTTAAAGCAAAATTAACCCTCAAGTTTTTAAGGCTATGGAGACAAAATTCAATCGAAACGACACCAATTCTTTGAATATTAATTAAATGGAGTTTCTTAACTCTTGGCATAATCCATGTCAAGGGCCAAACCGAAAGCTTCTTTCTTTCTATATGATGGTAACAATTTCTTCATGATCCTAAAAACTTCCCTAAAAATCAATTAAACCAATGCTAAGATCAAAAGGACAAGGCTTAAACTTGTTTCAAAAATCCAAAATCGAGGGTTAATAACTCCTGACATCGGAGCTCAAAGAGGACAAAAAAATATATATATACAAGAAAATTCATTAGATTGGACACGATTTAATAGTTACTAGTTATGTGATTCATTGCATGTCAAATATCTTTATTTTATATAAAAAAAATTATATATATAAGTTTTTTTAATATATTTTTGTAGTTCAAAATTTTTTAATGCAAATCAAAAAGTTTATAGGCATGTATAATCAAATAAAATGAGATTTATATATACTAATAAATAAATAATAATAATTAATTAAGCCTAGAAAAAAACTTGAAAAAATAAAAGATAAATATAGATGAATATATTTAATCTCGTAAGATGGGACATCTTGATCATCTTCATTAATTTTTATTTATTAAAATATTTTTTATTTCATCAAATGATAATAGAAATAGACAACCATATTAAATTAATTGAATAATATATAAGGCTACACATATTAAAAATATCATCTCAAAATAAATATCCTTTTATTTTCAAAGATTCATCTATAAAGAAGATTAAAAAACATCATAGATAAATTAGAAAAACTTTTTTGAAAATTAAACATATAATTAAAAAATCATTATTATTTAAAAGAGATTTTCTAAACAAAATAAAATAGAGAAGAGGTATTAGTGTAAATATAATTAGAAAAACTTTTTTAATCTCAAATAAATATCTTTTTATTTTCAAAGATTCATCTATAAAGAAGATTAAAAATCATCATAGATAAATTAGAAAAACAATTTTGAAAATTAAACACATATTTAAAAAATCACTATTATTTAAAAGAGATTTTCTAAACAAAATAAAATAGAGAAGAGGTATTAGTGTGAATATAATTAAGTTTTTTTTTTAAATAAATGAAATAAAAAATAAAAAAAAAGGATCATGTATTGTTGGATCTGACTCATTTCATTAAAGCCCACGCGTTGACAAGCCTGCAACTAGGCTTCTTTTTTTAACTGCATCCGGAGCGCATGGCATATTGCCTATCTTATTTTTTTTTTTAAAAAAAAAAAAACAAACTACATATCATCTATTTTGCTCATATTCCTACCACCATGGTGAGTGAGAAATAGGGCTCAATGTTTTTTTAACCTGAAACGTGTCAAAAACTATTATAAATTTATTCATTGCTTAAAAACCCTAAAAAATAATTTGAAATAAAAAATAAACCCTAATTCAGATTTTTTTTCATGAACTTTCAAGAACAAAAACACTTAATATCAACTCTCCTCATTAAATGAGACAATTTTACATAAATATCATTTATTTTGGTAACCTAAATCAATATCAATAACATGACTCTACCACTTAAATTCGATAATATTTCTCTCTTTCTTCTCATTCAACCAAATACCAAAAATGATAAAAATAAATTTTTATAGCAAAATAAAACTGGAAAAATATTGAGATACCAAAATTGAATATTTTGTGTGATTATTTAAGTAAAGGGATCAAATTGTATCTTTTTCAAAATCTATAGCACGCCGCTCATGTTTGCTATGTTTTTTATTTCAATCCATTCTTCTTCAATTTTAATTTTTTATAAAAAATTAAAATCAATTGTTTTTGTTCAAAAAGAATTTAAAAATCAAAATTTTTTTGCATAATTTATCCATAATAAAATATAAAACAATAAACAGTGAAGATAATAGAAGTGAAAACACAACCCCATTTAGATTATAGGTAATGTTACCAGCCTTCTCTTATCGGAAACACACCGAATCGTCACTCACTTCTCGTTTAAAACAAAGGGCAAAAAGAAATAAATGCTGATGATCTCTCAGCCGTCTGATTCACCATCAACATCCACTTGAAAACCCAACCAAGATTCAGTGACGTTGATTATGGTGCCCCAGTTTGGAATTGAGAATCCTAGTTTAGGATGTCTCATCCATTAACAGTAACTAAAGGTGCCACAGACATGTCATTCTAGACCGCAGCAACGTATTGACAGAACACCTTCGTCCTGTGGGCCGTTAAACGAGAGCACAACGATAAAATCACAAGCTTGTCACCAAACAAATTCTAACTTAATGAGTAATTAATCAAAATACCAGCTTTCTAAAATGAGTAAATGAATATTTCTTCTCTCGTTATCCTTGCTTGCATTTGTAAAAGTGTTTGGGTGTAATTTAAAAATATATTTTAATTTGAAAAAATATTAAATTAATATATTTTTAATATATTAATATTAAAAAAATAAAAAGATAATATATTTGATATATTTTTAAGTAATAAATATTTTTTAAAAAAATTTACATCATGATATCAAGTATATCAAATACATTAATTGATAGAATTTAGTTACTATCTTGAAATACATATAAAAAAAGATGAAAGTATTTTTTTTCTTGCTTTAAAAATATATAAATTCATTATAAAACTAACTTCAAGAGATATTTAATTTTTATTTTTTCAATCAAATATATTATTATTCTTTTTTATACTTAATTATCTTTTCTCTTTTGAAACACTAATAAAACATCACTCAAGAACATCTAGATTTTTTTTATTTATAATTTCACAATTAAATGATTTCATAGTAAATTTTTTATATTAAATCACGTAGAGTAAATTATACTCATCACTCTATTTAATTGAAATTATGCTATATCATGCTAGAAATCCATGACAATTATGCTTCTCGTACTTATCATTTTAAATGAGAGGAGGGAACATACCCAGCAATCACAAGCCTAGATATTTCAAAGTATAATTAATTACACCTACACTAATTGTGTAATTATTAAAATCTCAATTGCTTACACAAATATGTGGATTTATTCATGTCGAATTAACCTGCCATCCCTAGCCATTTCTAATACGCGAATCAGTTTACTTGGGATCACCGCTATAAAACTCGATCCGAGTAAGTTAAGAGATTTTTTTTTTTTTAATATCAAAATAATATTGTTTTTATTGATTTTTTTTTATAAATAAATAACAGATTAAGTGTAAAGTTTTGATCAGGTTAGACCTGAATTGACCTATTTATCTATTCAACTTGAATTTTTAACTTCAGTTGAGTTTTTTTTTTTTTAAGCTGAATAAGATAAGGTAGCAAATTGATTGGAAAAACATTAACCTGACGGGCTTATGCATCGAAGATCAAATGCCAGTGAAAAATAAGAAGAGGAGAGAGAAAACTAGCATCGACTTCTGGTATGATATTGACCTGACCAGGGAAGCGGAAGCAAGGTCAACTGAGCTGTTTGTTAACTCCGATCGTGGACTGGCTTCTACAAGAAGCAGCAATATTCTGTCAAAGTCATCATAGGCAAGAAAGAGACGCAAACCACGTAGGTTGGTGGTGTTTGTTCAACTCCGTAGAATCATTGTTTTAATACTTGGATTTGATAGCAAGTTAACCCCGGATTCAATTGAAGTATAATCTAAATTAGTCTGGATTAAAAAAATACTTAATTAATTTGGTTAAGATTTAATCAATCTGATGAATTAGGTATTAAATAAAAACTCAATCATGATGCCTATAATGTTCTGTTGATTTTGTTTAAAAAAATTGTAGATTGAAGAGCCATAACTCAATAGATTTTGATATATCAAAAATCATTTGTACATGAAAGCACTCAATGTTTAAAACAGGATGATGTTTTTTAATAAACTTGATATTAATAAATATAAATATAAACTTGATATTATTAAACTTAATTTTATAATATTTTTGCATGACTTTTATTATAATCCAAAAGTAATTAGAAATATGTTTCTTAATTAAATTAATTTATTTAAATAACATAAATATTTTTAGTTATTAAATTTATAACAGTCTTGATGGATTAACCGGTAACTCACTAACTCGAAGTTTAGCCAAGTAATATTTTATTTTCAAATAATTTAAATGTTAGCGAAAAACTTAATTTAGATAACTCAAATGATTTTTTAAAAAATCATTCTTTATACAAATATTTTATTAAAAAATTTAAAATGACATTATTTTAAAAATACTTCTATTAAATCTGTAATTTAAACTCTAGATGAAGTTAAATTCAAGATTGAATCTAATATAATAATCAAATTAAACATAAAAGAAAATATAACCACTTTTTAGTTCTCTTTCATGCATGCTATTTTTTCAAAACCAGAGCTATTTTTTAAGTGAAAAGGATATTTAATTTTATTCAAATAAAATACTAACACACAATCCAAACCAAATTATAAATATCTTGATCACCCTCTAAACCTCGGAAAATTTGGTTTGGAACCTTCAACTAATAGCTGGCGTAGAACTGAAAACCTGGTATTATCCATAATAAACTACTATGACTACCCGACAATAACCCCACTTGCCTCGGTGTCGTGTCCTAAACAAAATCTACCAATGCACTCATTAAGCTCTACCAGAACGCCACGTCACTTATCAGTCGCGTATGCCTCACGTACTCCCCTCCATCAATCACATCACGAGTCGTCACGGACAGCCTGCCTTTTGGTCTCTTAAAAAAATCACAAATCCCAACGCAGCACGAACTTCATCATTCAATTATTCTGACTTCCAGTCAAAATCATAAAGCCAAGAAACGGATCAGATTATGCCACGAATCACCTTCTCTGCGCCGAGCTGCACGAGAAACATAAAAAACGTGATATGGGTGTTTGGGTTAGACCCGGATTCGGAAACAGAAAAAATTATAAAACTTTTTATTTAAAAAATTACTTTACATTTTTACAAAATCTTCATATTTAATTTAAGAGCATATTTTAGAGGGTTTTTTTATGATTTTTTCACTGTTTTAAAATAAAAAAGCCTGATAATAATTTTTTTCTTGCATGCATGGATTTTTTAACAATATAAAAAATTCAAATTATTCTTTTTTATATTTATATTTTTAGATATTGTCATAAATTTAATCTTTATTACAAATATTGTTTAGTTAATAATATAACATTTTATGACAATTTTAATTTAATTTAATTTAAATAAATATTTATAATTAAATTATTAAAAATATAAAATATTAAGATAATTATAGTTTTATTTTCTTATGAAAAATAATTATAATTTTAATGTATTTCTTTATCTTTTTATTTAAAAAAATATTTTTCTATTAATTAAAGGAAAAAGAAATAGAGAACTTCAAATAGAAGTAATAAAAAAATAGTTTTACTTACGTAAACAGATCTCTATCTCCCCCCCCCCCCCCCCTCTCTAAGAATACATATATATATAATCGCGCAAAAGTTTGCCCCAAATCAGTAATCGAAGATTTCTAGGGTTTTCTTTCCTATCCGGTTGATATTTGGTCCTCAATTTTCTCCAATAAACACCGATCTATATTCTATCTCTATCTTTTGGTGTGGATTTTGTGATTCTGATCTCAGACTTCGAACAAGATTTCTGCTCAAAAAGGTATTTACTTTGCTTTGATCACGATCTATTTAATCACTTTCTGTTCAGTTAATGAATAACAATGAAAGGTTGAATCTTCTGATTTATGTTCCCTTTGGTTCCTGTTGTTGTTGTTGATTTTTTTTTTAAATTTCAATTTAGGGGTTCAGCGATCTCAGATTATAATTTTGTTTATAAAATTGTAAAAACAATTTCGATTTATTTTTATCAAATGAATTTTGATTCCATTCTGTTTACTTTCTGTGCTTCTGTAACCGAATCCGGAAGTGCAGTGCAGTAGAAGTTGATTTATTTTTATTTTTTCGAATTTTAATGTGATAGGTGATAGTTTTGATTTGATGAGGAAGAAGAGGAAAGGGAGTGAAGCAGATACGGGTGAGAATGCACAAGAGGAAGTAATACCAACGTGTGATTTGAAATCATCCAATGTTAGGTCTCATTATTCGTTAGAAGATTATAATAGGTTAAAGAAGAGGTGCAAAGAAGATCGGGGTAGGGAACCTGTTACTTCTTTCAAAAGTAGGCTTGCAGGCATTGCTACTGCCCCACCTTGTGGTGCCTCATCTTCGTTGGTGCTACCTGGAAGAGGGCTTAAGAGGAAGATAGGGTGCATAGATGTTGCTACTCAAACGGGTAGGAAAAATAAGTTTGAGGATGATTATATTTTGGGGGATGCTATTGGGCGTGGTAAATTTGGCTCCGTTTGGTTGTGCAGGTCTAAGGTTACTGGTGTTGAGTTTGCTTGTAAGACTTTGCAGAAGGGAGAGGAGACAGTTCATAGGGAGGTAGAGATAATGCAGCATCTGTCTGGTCATCCTGGTGTGGTGACATTGCATGCTGTGTATGAGGAGTCGGAGTGTTTTCAGCTTGTGATGGAGTTATGCTCTGGAGGACGTTTGATTGATCAGATGGTTGATGAGGGACGGTACTCAGAGCAACGCGCTGCTAATATATTCAAGGATGTGATGTTAGTTATTAAGTATTGTCATGACATGGGTGTTGTGCACCGAGATATAAAGCCTGAGAATATACTTCTAGTGAGCCTGGGGAAGATGAAGCTTGCAGATTTTGGCCTGGCTATGAGAATTTCAAATGGTAGGCCTTCTGCATCTGTTTTGAGAAGTGCTCATTCTGCTTTCCAGTGCTTTCTTTTATATTGCATTTGCTTTGTTGGTGCTGACGACTTAAGCATGTAAAAAATAAGCATATAGACTGAAAATGAAGAATGTTTGACATGCATATCCTCATGGACATCAGGGCATTTTATTGTTGAACGGTCATGCAGGAGGTAGGGATAACGTGGTGTCTCTTGTATGATTTGTTGGTTCAGAAAGCATGCTCTTGTCTTTAGCATGTGATGTCATGAGTTGTTCAGTATGGCCAACGCTGTTATATAAAATAGTGCTATACATATCTAAATTCATATCTGCCTGGTTGACTTTGGCAGCCATGCTGCTATGTAACACAGACTAATAGAAGAACAGATGCTCTCTGCAAGCTCTTTTTGTAATTATTACTTGTGTTCTCAAAGCTTATCTTATGCATATGAGTTGGCATTCTTACTATCCTGCAGGGCAGACCTTATCGGGTTTGGCTGGAAGTCCAGCATATGTTGCCCCTGAAGTTCTGTTAGGAAATTATTCCGAGAAGGTTGACATTTGGAGTGCTGGTGTCCTCCTGCATGCTCTTCTGGTTGGGGGCCTTCCATTTCAAGGCGACTCCTTAGAGGCTGTTTTTGAGGCAATCAAGAATGTCAAGCTTGATTTTCACACTGGAATATGGGACTCTATATCTAAACCTGCACGTGATCTAGTTGCAAGAATGCTGACAAGGGATGTCTCAGCCAGGATCACCGCAGATGAAGTACTGAGTAAGTTTCTGATTCCCAATGAACTAAGACCCTGGACATATGGTTGCATTTTTTTTTTCTGGTTCTCATGGCTGCTTGAATTGAGGCAGAAAGATTTTGTTGCAATTTTATCCATCTAGATGGGTTAGACTAGGGCCACTTAGTGATAATTTCTTTAATGAGTATGCAGTTTTCATTTTAAGAGACCTTCTCTCCGTGGTCCTTGTCTGATGAGAAGCAACTTGATGGAATGCTTTTTAGGGGATTGCTGGCATGTCCCTTGTCAAAGAAATCTCCATTCTTTACTTATCTCAGAGTATTTACTCTCTGGGTTACCACCTCTCTAACTGAAAGAAGAATGTTCAGCTTATGTTTCTTGCATGTGTTGAGCTGCCATCCTAAATTAGATGCATGATGTGTCCTGTCTTTTGAGTCAAACGTAAGAATTCTTTGCATCTTTCCTTTTAATCTCAATTTGTAATGGCTCCTCAAAGGTATAGTGTGAAAGTGAATTCCTGGCCTTGAGGTGATGGTTTTGATTAAAAGATGCTCCAAATTTCTTAATCTGTAATTCTGATCTCGTTCTTTTCTTCCTGCATCAGTTTCTGATAATGTAAATTTGTTCGAGATTTTAACGCACATACATGGACTTAGAATTACCATTTTCACTAGGTTTACTATCCACGTGAGCTTGTCTGTTTGCAAAGGGATAATTAAACCCATTTTCACCAAGTTGTTGCTAACTCTTAGAATTACCATTTTCACTGGGTTTACTATCCACGTGAGCTTGTCTGTTTGCAAAGGGATAATTAAACCCATTTTCACCAAGTTGTTGCTAACTCTCTCGAATTGTGCATGGTCCGTGATCTTGATTCATTTCTTGGACTCTGTGATGGTGGAACGTGGAGTAATTTGCGAGTTTATTGCCTTTTCTGTCCATCTAAACTGACTGTTAATTGCTGTCTCCTCAGGGCATCCATGGATTTTGTTTTACACAGAGCGTACCTTAAAGACATTGTCCATCAGATCAAAAACAAAGAATCAAGGTGCTGCAACTTCCTGCCAACCTGCAAATGCACTTGTGTCACCTGGAAACCAGGTAGGAGCTGGCTTTTCTGAGGAGGACTTGAGTCAGCATCCATCTGATAGTTTGAGCTGCAAGTCAGAAGAGCAGGATGAATGTGGTTTAGTTGACGCGCTTGCAGTAGCGATTTCCCATGTTAAGATATCAGAGCCGAAGAGGAGTAGATTGTGTGGACCCACTGGCCCAATAGAGCAGCAGTGTTCATCTAACATCACAGCTAACAATCTGTGTAGAGCATTTTGATTCTGGTGACACACTGACACCACTAACATTGCTCATCTCCACTGTTTTGTGAAGTGGGAGAGAAGAGGATTCAGAACAGCCACACACTTAAACTCCAATATTCAGTGGATACTGGGCAAAGATGGTAACGAGAGTAACATAACCATAGCTTGTAAATATGGCTTAATATCTTTTCATTAAATGCAACATCTCTCAAAAATAATAATTTGAACTGAATAACATTCAGTTATTGATACTATTATTTTGAGAGACTAATTTCAGGATGCGATTTCGATTAATATGAAAGGTTTATATGGATATAATGGATGTCATTACTCAGAAACTTACCAAATGCACTAGCTTCCCATATCAATTTATCTTGCAACTTGGCATGAAATTATTGGAAATTCAAAATTTCCAAGGTGCCCTCAATTGGGTCCAAGGTGGGGGTTATCAAGTAGAATTAAAGGGTGATAAATCCCTCGCTTTAAAAGACAACCAACCCTTAAAAAGGCTGTGGAGGAAGGATAAGAAAATAATAATAATAACATATTAGTATATTAAAATCGTAAAAAAAAAATAAAAAAACCAATTTGATATATTTTCAAGTAAATTAATTTTAAAAAAACGTAAGAAAAACAGAAGCTATTACACTGTGAAACACTCACTATTCTTTATTTTTATTTTTATCATTCCAATCAAATACTTTTTTTATATTTATTCATTGTATTATTAGACATTAACCGAAGCAGCCTAGAAGACAGGAGAGTAAAGTAGTGAAGTGTGGAAATTTCTTAAGAAAGGGCACCTGGCAAGGTAACCGTTGTGCAGCGCACAAGAGAACGCGACCTTTCAATCAGAGAAGATCCGACGGCCAGAATCTACTAGCCGTTGGTTTTAAAACTTGAGAGGAGGGCACAGACATAAATCCGATATTTGCGTCTCCATATCGCTTGTGCTTAGTCTATTTATATTTTTTTCTCTCCTCTACTTCTTTCTCCTCCTCCTCCTCTTAAACCCAACAAACAATTTCAGTACCAGAGCCAGAACTCGAACCAGAGAGAAGAAGAAGAGGAAGAGAGAGACAGAGAGAGAGATCGTACTCCGTTAACGGGGTTCTTTTGAATAGTATCTCTCTAAGATCAAGGCACGGGCGGGCGTTAAAGAAAGAAGGCTCTGAAGGGTTTTTTTTCTTTTATCGATATCGAAGAAGCTTAAAAGAATTCTTGAATTTTGAAGGTGAATGTTTTTATTTTATGATCTGGGTTTTACGTTTTGAAATCAATTCTGATCTGGTTTTCTTTCTCTTTTCTTTTAATTAAAACTTAATCGAATCAAAATTTGTACTGTAATGACTTTCTTTATAGATATTTAGCTCTTTTAATTTTTGGAGGGTTTCCTTTAGATATAGACAACAATGGCTGGATCCGATGAGAACAACCTGGGGGTGATCGGACCCGGAAATATTCAAGGTATTAAAAGAACCCCAAAAGGTTGTATTTACATTTTATTATCTATTTGGTTTAAAAATGATGTTTTTTTAAAGCTATTGGAACCCTAATAAAAATGAGATTTGTTTTTCAATCTTGAAGAGGGTTTACGTGGCCGACTAGGGAAGTTTCCAGTGGCGACCGGAACTAATCGCCGGGCGTTGAGCAACATTAATCGGAACATCATCGGAGGTCCACCGTATCCCTGTGCTGTCAACAAAAGAGGGTTATCAGAGTAAGTCTTCTTAAACCCTAATTACTGTCTTAATCTTAATCTTTTATATCTTGTTTGGTTCCCGAGAAAAGTAAGGAAAAGAGAAGAAAATAGGCACTTGGTGGTGTGGAGTTTTTTAATCAAATTTCTTCGGCGTCTTTGATTACCTACTTTTGATGTTTTTTTCTTTTGTTTGTCTTCTCTGTTTGTTTTTTTATTTTAGAAGAGAAGCTTTTTGTAATAAGAACCCACCAATTCCAGTGCATCGACCTTTGACTAGGTCAGTAACTAATTGACCTCTTTGTCTCTTTGTTTGACGTTGAAGGTGTTTGTTTTTAATGTCAAAGGTTTGATCTTTTAATTGAATCTTTTTCTGGTGTTATTCTTGATGTCTGTTCAGGAAGTACGCGGCCCAGCTTGCTAACAAGCAGCAGCAACAACTTGAACCAGAGGTACCTTTTTAAAGAGCTTGAATTTTCTCTTAATTATAGGGTGGGATGTCTAGGGTTGTGAGATTGGATTGAGAGTTGTTTGTGTCAAACAGGAAATCAAAAAACCAGTTCGCCCAGTCCCAATTTCTAGTGAGCCAGAAGATTGTAACATCATAGATGTGGAGGACTACAAGACTAGTGATGACTTTTCTGCTCCGACTTTTGTGCAACATACGGAGGCAATGCTGGAGGAGATCGACAGGATGGTATTTGCAATTAACTTATTTTTAATTTGTTTGTATTGCTATTGAGCTTTTGTCAGGGTTCCATTGATACCTTGGTTTCCTGCAGGATGAAGTTGAAATGGAAGATGTCGAAGAAGAGCCGGTGTTGGACATAGACGGCTGTGACAAGAGGGATCCACTTGCTGTAGTGGAATACATTGATGATTTATACAATTTCTACAAGAAAGCAGAGGTGACACAGAATATATCTCTTCCTATTCAATTTGTGAAACATAAACAAAGCCTTCATTGCTTTTTATTTTTGTTTTGTTTTGCTTGGTCTTTTGTTATAATTGGAGAATATTTTAATTTGTAAGATTTTATTAGGAATCACTAGCCTAAAAGATTGTCCTATGATTATTGGACAAATAGGACTGATATACATTTATTTTGAAATCTTAAATTAAACGAAGGTGGAGCTTTTCATTATGAAGTATGTTGGAAGGTCTAGATGTCCAATCGTTTGGTAATGATTGATGGAAAAGGGCTGCTGATGTTATGATTATTAGGCAAATAGGGCTGTGCACATTTATTTTGAAATCTTAAATTAAACCAAGGTGGAGCTTTTCATTATGAAGTATGTTGGAAGGTCTATACATGGAAAAGGGCCGCTGATGTGGTATGGTTTCGTTATGAAGTATCTTCCTTATCAGTTCCCTTACTACATGAACTTTTCCTGGAAAATTGATTGCAGAGATCTGGCTGTGTCCCACCAAACTACATGGCACAGCAATTTGACATTAATGACAGAATGAGAGGCATTCTCATTGATTGGTTGATTGAGGTATGCATGTTACATAATGCTTAAAAGGTCAAGAATTAGTTATCTGGTTTCATCAGAACTGCTCACAAATTTGACTGGATTAACAGGTGCACTACAAGTTTGAATTGATGGAGGAGACCTTATACCTTACTGTCAATCTAATTGATAGATTTCTAGCAGTTCATCCAGTCGTGAGAAAGAAACTCCAGCTCGTTGGAGTGACAGCCATGCTGCTTGCATGCAAATATGAAGAAGTATCAGTTCCAGTTGTGGAGGATCTCATTCTGATTTCTGACAAAGCATACAGCAGAAAGGAAGTGCTTGACATGGTATATTATTATTTTATCATTCTTTAATTGTTATCATATTAATTATGATCAGAATGTGGATGGATGTATGATATGATTTTGAATGCCTGCAGGAGAAGAACATGGTCAACGCTTTACAGTTTAATCTCTCTGTTCCCACTCCTTATGTTTTTATGAGGAGATTCCTAAAAGCTTCACAATGTGACAGGAAGGTGTGTGGTACCGATCTTCACACAAAGAATTTAACTGCGCTTAATCGGATTTTTAATGAAATGGTACTGATTATACTAAACCAGTTGTTATTTTGAAGCAGCTTGAATTGCTTGCGTTCTTCATAATCGAGCTTTGCCTCGTGGAATACAACATGCTCAAGTTTCCACCTTCATTGTTAGCTGCTGCTGCAATATACACCGCTCAATGCACCCTTAGTGGAACAAAGCAATGGAGCAAGATAAATGAGTGGTATACTGGCTACTCAGAACAGCAGCTTACGTGAGTGTTTTTTCGCCTGCTTAAAAAGAAATTGTTTGTTGTTCCTTACATGTCAAGCTTGACAGTCTTTTTTACTCACTGTTTTGCTTCCTTTTTCCCCATGGATTACAGGGAATGCTCAAGGCTTATGGTTAATTTTCATAGGATTGCTGGTACAGGGAAGCTAACAGGTGTACACCGGAAGTATAGTACCTCAAAACTTGGTTACGCAGCAAAGAACGAACCCGCGGACTTCTTACTGGATCCTCCATTCTAGCAGGACTGATAAAGCAAAAGATGAATTGACATGAAAAGACTTAACCTTATTCAAGTAAATTTCGGGGTTGGGGTTATAGTGCAACTTAAGTTGCCCCCCCACTTCTTGAACATAGAGAAACTTTGGTATTCTTTCTTTGATGCTAATTGAACACAGCAGGGAGGATGTTGTCACTTGTCTCCAAGAACAAAATAATGTTTTTAAGGCTTGGTTTTCTATGTATATTTGTTGTTGAATCATTCCCAATTTGAGATAATGATTGAACTTGGGTTGTTTTGGATAGATTGGTTTGGATTTTTGCTCGTTTGAGAATGCGGTTGTACCTGCGGTGTAATCTGTGTCCAAAAGCATCAAACGTTCCCTTGGAAATTTAGAATGCCCATTGTTATACACAATTTTTAACTAGAAGTTCAAGCTCCAGGTTTTGCTCAAGCCTTAAACAGGGATTACTTGCCTGTTAAAATCACATCAAAAGGCTAGATCACCTAATGAAGCTGACAATTCCATCTATGATCTCATCAATCAAGATCATAAAACTACAAATAGCGCAAATCAGAAGTACTAAAAGCCCTGTACTGCATTCATTTAATAAAACTGATTTTTTTTTTTTGTTTATATCATTTTTTTTCGATTTCTTTGTTAAATGGAGTTAGTTTTCAGTCATTTAGATTAATTAATTCATAATCTTAAACTATTTAATGTATAAACCATCATATCAAAATTGAGGGATTTTGAATAAATATCAATATTTACTTATTTTTAGCAACTCTAAAAAATTTAAAGATATTCTTTTTTATTTATTTTATATTTATGAATATTTTCTAGTTATAAAACTCAAATTAAAAAAAAAAGAAGTTATCCAATCAAACAAGGTAAAATTAATTAAAACTTGATCCTTAACTTATCAATAGTTCTCCTAATAGATAAATAGTTTCTTTAAGTAGTATTTAAAAAAATATATTTAAAAATATATCAAAATAAATTTTTTTTATTTTTTAAAATTTATTTTTAATATTAGTATATTAAAATGATTAGAAATTATAAAAAAATAATTAAAAATTAAAAATTAAAAATTAAACTTTCTTAAAAATATTTGTACTTGCTATAAATCTTCTTATTTTAAAGCAAAATTCTATCATTAGTAGTATTTGTCACCAGGGTAGCAGAGATTAATGCAAATCAACACTGGCTGACTGACTTTGTCAGAAAGGAGGTGGCAGTTCTTAGTAAAGCAGTCCTTGTCTAAACACGTGTACCGCTAAGTGCCACGTTTCGCTTTCCAAACAACCAAATTTATCTAAGCCACGACTCATCAACGTGGCATCCTGATCCTTAAAAAAAAAAAAGAATAAAAAACCAAAACAGAAGTCTCTCTCTCTCATAAAGTTTCCTCCTTTCCAAGTTGATGATCTAAAATATCTGTCATTTGAATGCGGTCCTCATTATTTTTCGTTTTCAAGTTGTCGACGAAGATGGTCCCTTGAATATTCTATCAGGTAAAAGAAAAAACTTACATTGAATCTGATATTTTGTTGTTACTTCTCGTCATCTTTTTCATGGGCCATGGCCTTTTTTGGGTATGTTTTGAAGATATTTTGATGTACTGTTATTGTCTTTGAAATGAGATTGTGGTGTAGGATTGATGATGGATTTAACAGTTTTTTTTTTGTCAAGTTGGATGGTTTTGTTTGTGGCTGATTCTAGGTTTCTCTCTAAGATAATTCATTAGGTTGCTGTTGTTATTTAATATCAACATTTTGTCATAGTTTGATCAATTGATTTTGATGGTTTTTATTTGTTTGAGCTATGGGAATTTTAGAGCCTAAAATCTAATACAATTGTTCATGCTTTCCTTTTCCTGATAGATAAGGTGGCGGCCCTTACTTGGAATCTCTAGGCTTCTATAAGTGATTGTTTTTTTTCCCCCGATAGTGAGGAAGAGATGATAGAAGAGAAAGAGAAGAAGTTTCTCACAGTAGCACCATTTCAGTGTGCTTGGAGGAAAGATTTGAAATTTAGGGAAGCTGGAAGAGGTTGTGTGGCTTTTGATGCTTTTGCTTGCAATGATGTCACAGTGGTGTTTAGGGAGAATGTAGGGAGTCAACACTACCATTATAAGAGGGATAACAGTCCTCATTATACTGTGATTCTTGGGAGTCATAGGAATCGTCGACTGAAAATTGAGGTCGATGGCAAAACAGTTGTTGATGAGGAAGGTGTTGCGCTTTGCTGCTCATCCATGTTTCAAAGTTATTGGATCAGTATTTATGACGGGTTGATTAGTGTCGGAAAAGGGAGATACCCTTTTCAGAATCTTGTGTTTCAGTGGTTAGATTCAAATCCAAATTGTAGCATTCGGTATGTTGGTCTTAGCAGCTGGGATAAACATGTCGGGTATAGAAATGTCAATGTGTTGCCGTTGCCAAAGAATCATATGTTGCTATGGAAGCAAGTTGACTCTGGAGAATATGAGGGGACTGATGATGGAGAAGAGGAGTTAGAAGGTGGACAGATGAGCTATGAGAGACGGGGACTTGAGAATTTTCTTGAGAGTTGGGAATTATCTGATGTATTTTTCGTTGTTGGCAAGGAGGAAAGACTTGTCCCAGCTCATAAGGTTATCTTACAAGCATCCGGTAATTTTCCTTTGAGCTCGTCAAATGAAGATGTTATTCAGCTGCAGGATGCAACATATCCAATTCTTCATGCACTTCTTCAATATATATACACCGGCCACACACAGGTATCTTAACTGTTCCACATTTCCAGATTTTATGCATCTTTAACGAGGATGATTCTGCCTTTTGTTTTCTTGTCATGTTTTTTCTTTTAAGATTGACTCTAGCTGCCAGAATCACTTCTAGTTACTTTTGGGCTGTTTAATCTCACTCCGTTCCCGCTTCCCTCTTTGATATAGATTTCAGAGTCGCAACTTGGTTCTCTATGGGCATTGAGCTTACAATTTGAAGTGATGCCACTGGGGAAGCTCTGTGAGGAAATTGTGGAGCGATTTAAATTGAATAAAAAGTTGTTTGACTCCAGTAAGAATGTGGAATTGTCATATCCAAGCTCCCAGCCCCATTGTTGTATGGCCTTCCCTTCTCAACTGCCTATAAATGTGCAAAGGCTTAAACAGTTGCAGTCGACTGGAGAATATAGTGGCATAAACATTTACATTGAGGGTCATGGTCTTGTTGCTCAACCTCACAAAGTCATTCTAAGTTTATGGAGTGTTCCATTTTCAAAGGTGAGCCATCTTCATCTAGCTTCTGGTGTCTCCATGTTCTCTGCATAGCATGTTTTGGAAATGTTTTATGAAAGTATGTTTTCACGGTACAAGGAACTGACAACTACATAATACCTGATTAAATGAATTCAACAGATGTTTACAAATGGAATGAGTGAGAGTAGCTCCTCAGAGGTTTTCTTAAGGGATGTGTCACCTGAAGCCTTCAAGGTTATGCTTGAATTCATGTATAGTGGAGAACTCAGTTTGGAAGATTCCACGGAATTTGGAACCTTGCTCCTGCAGACTCTTTTGTTAGCTGATCAATTTGGGGTCACTCTCCTTTACCAAGAATGCTGCAAAACACTTTTAGAGTGCCTATCGGAGGTAGTTAAGCCTTATTTTACAAATAATTTAATCAAGAATGTTTTAGTATTATCATATCTTTGTTTTGTTGTTATGATATGCTTCTTGTTGGCTAGAATTAAAAGAACAGAGAAGTGAGTTGCGGTTTCGGACTTCTGAAAACAAAAGAAGCGACCCCTTTATGACATTGAATTAAAAGATATTGATACCTTTCATGTCCATATTATATGCAGGGATGGAGTTCTCCTAGTGGAAGAAGGTCATACAACAAGAGTTTTTCTATTATGCACAAGTTATAATGGACGACGAAGCAGACAATTTGGGAACTTTGTTGGCTATTGCTGTTGAAGCTAACTGTTAAACTTTGTTGCAGGACTCAGTAGGTCCAATCCTTCAAGCGGTGTCATCGATTCCATCATGTAAACTCATTGAAGAAACATGCGAGAGGAAATTTGCTATGCACTTTGATTATTGTACCGCTACAAGCCTTGATTTCATCTTATTAGATGAGACAAATTTTAGCAATATCATTCAGGTGGGTTCTCATTCTTTGAGTTGATCACTTTGAATTGACAATTGACTCTAGGATTTATAGAGCTGAGTCAAAACAAGTGTACTCTGCCCACAGAATCCAGGACTAGTGGTCTGAAAATTTAAGAGGAGCAAGTGCTTTTCATTTGGAATATTGTTTCCTTTTTGAGATTGGAAGTAAGTCCATGGTATGCTAGTGGTTTAGTGCATGGGATAAAAGAGGGTTTGGACCCAACAGGCATCAATCAATAGATAGGAGAAGGAATTTTGAAGTGATGCTTTAGTTGTTTCAAGTTTAAAATGGACAAAGGATAACATGTGAAATACCTTATACATACAGTTGAGTTTCTTCCTTGAAAGCAATTCTTCGTGAATGCTGTCAAATGCCAAATAAAATCATAGGCATTCTCTATAACAAAGGATGGTTTTGCAGCATCAAGATCTAACTGTAACATCTGAGGAAAGAGTTCTCAATGCAATCTTCATGTGGTGTATGAGACATAAAGAATTGTGTGGATGGGAGGTCATCGCTGAGCTACTTGCACTTTCTACTCCTGACCTCCTTTTCGGGGACAGGCTTCAATCTCTTAATAACTTGTTGCCATTTGTGCGATTTCCATTGATGCCATATGACTTGCTTAAGAAGGTAAGTAAGCTTTGGTTATGGAAAGGACAATTAGACAATCTATTGAGAATGGTACCCTGAACTCCTGTTATCATGTTGCAGCTGGGGCAAAGCAACCTACGCAGGCATGTCCCTATTTTTGATGATCTTGTAAGTTATCATCTTTCTAGAGAGAGTGATTGTTGACAGACAATATGGGCATTCATTTTCATCACTAGATTTCTTGTTTGGTAATTTCACAGGTGAGGGAGGGCATCGGTTATGCAGAATTTGGATCCCTAAGGCCAGGGAATGACCAAAAGTAAGTGTATGATGCTATTTTAACTTTCATGTTCATGTGTCTTGATCTAGATTGTGAGAGTGGTCTAGCCTTTTAATCCTTTGGTAGTGGAGATGGATATCTGTCTAAATTATCTTTTTTTTTCTTAGCTGTTCAATAGTGGAGATGGATATCTGTCTAAATTATCTAATCCAAGTTATACATGGAGGGAGCTGATTATTATTCATAGGAAATCTTCACAAGAATATTGGTAGAAGTTTTTAGCCACTTTATCCTGTTGCAAGAGAAACAAAGGAGAATTCCCCAGTTGCCCCTATCTTGGTGTCTATTTGGCAAACGAGCCCCTGAAAAAAATTTCATAAAGGGTCACATTTCATCAATTCAACCCAAATTGGGATGAATCCTAAACAATGTAGTTTTCCTTTAGGATAAATTCATCACAGTTTGTATATAATTTCATCCAATTGGGTTGAATTGATGGAATGCGATGAAAATATGGTAAATTTGATGAAGTTTTTTCCACAAGGGCCTTGTTTGCCTATTTGACACAAACACAAGGGCTGAATTGGGGGTTTTTCAAAAACAAATGAACAGTTTCTAAAAATCTAATTCCCTTCCTATTGTGTCATCTTCATGAAGGATTCTTTTGTACATGCTAGGTGGAAGTATCTTTCATGTCACGTTACCATCTTATGCAATTTCAATGCTACTGTTTTAACTCTATGCTTCCATGCTGATGTGTTTTGGATAAGCCATGGCTTAAAGACATAATAGCTAAGGGAGTCTTATTTTTATAGCCCTAGGTTTCAACATAGGCAATCTAGCTATAAGGAGCTCCAGTACATATGTGATGGTGACAGCAATGGAGTACTCTACTTTGCTGGTACATCTTATGGAGAACATCAATGGATTAATCCCATTTTAGCAAAGGTGAACTTTGTGGTTTTCTTTTATTTTTTCTATCATGCAAGTATCTCTAGGTAGATCAGTGAACCACATTCGATACACTGCTTCTCATCCTCTTAATTGAATGTTCCAGAGAATCACGATCACTGCCAGCAGTCCCCCTTCAAGATATACCGACCCCAAGACTTTGGTGTCACGAACTTACCAGGTTAGTGTGAGTGATGTCTGCAAGTCTGTAACATATCTAATGTATAGTGTGTTTCATTGGTAATCGAGTTATCTTTCCTGCTTTAGGGAACGTCTTTTGCTGGGCCTTGCATGGAAAATGGACACATACGAGCATGGTGGACAGTTGACATTGGCCAAGATCATCAGGTTTTTGTCCTCCTATACTTTTCGCAACCTTAGTAAATTTCCCTTTTAATCTTCCCTATACTCAAATGGTTTCTTCGATTGTGTTTGTCTAAATGCAACAAAGAAAAGTATTAACAATCATAAAACTGTCATCCAATCCAACTTAGTTTTCTGACTCAAGTGCTTGGCCCCTACTCAATTCTCCCTGCTATGATTGATGCAGCTTATGTGCAACCACTACACTTTGAGACAAGATGGGTCAAGAGCCTTCATAAGATTTTGGAATTTGCAGGTAAAACATTTAGTCATCGTTCTTTTTCAAGATATTCACTCCAAGCCTGCAAAATGGTTATCCTATCTTCAATCCCGTTAACCAGATTTAATGCCAGTGATTGCCTATCGTAACTGTCCCTTTCTGCATCCCAGGGTTCACTGGATGGGAAGACATGGACGAACTTGAGAGTGCACGAGAATGACCAAACAATGTGTAAGGCTGATCAGTTTGCATCATGGCCCGTAACGGGGCCACATGCTTTACTTCCTTTTAGGTTCTTCAGGGTTCTTCTAACAGGTCCTACGACAGATGCCTCAAACCCCCACAACTTGTGCATCTGCTTCTTGGAACTCTATGGTTACTTCCACTAGCTTGAGAGATTTACGCTTAGGTGTGTTTACTTCTTATTTTGATGGGATTTATAGATGCCCTTTCTTGTCCCAACAATATGCAATCCATTACTGTAACCAAAATAAAATGTAGCCATTACAGCTCTTATGTACAGCTCCTGCGTAATGAAAATAAAAATTCAAGCGTCTGCTATCCAAATGAAAAGAAACTCCCTGCATAAATTGTACAGTTCCTGGAACTTCTGTATTCACCTTTATGCCCGTGCTCATGAGCGGTAAGGCCCAAAGTCCTTTGGTTTCCAATTTCCGTTGCTGTATGTACACTAACGCAACAACGATTCTGAGGACCTGCAGTCCTGCACGTTACTCGGTGTCCGTTCCAATGCTTGAAGCAGGTAGGATATTGAATTCGAAAGAAATGGATGGATGCTTTGTTTGATTGAATGAATATTACATATCGTTTCTGTCGAGACTGAGAGGCCAACCTTTAATTCATCGCTTAGCTTTCATCTGCGCTTCTTTTTATTTTATTTTTTCAATCCTTCCACGCTGAAATGGTTATACCAAATTGGATTTTGTCTTCTATACTTGTTACACTACGGCCATCCTTGCCCCTTCAATCAAGCCAATATATATATATATATATATATATATATATATTGTAGGTGGCTTTATCTGGATGATGTTCCTTCGTATCACTCATATAAACCATACAATACCAAAACTGAATACATTCATGCAAGTAGAGATATGTCACTCATAATCCGGATTCATTTATCATCATTTAAAGAAAGCAGTACAAAATTCAACCTTATACACCAAATTTCATTGAAGAACAGGGATCCTAATTGCTCGAGCCATTGCCATTTGAATTGCCGATTACCTCCTGACAGGTGGTACAACGCCCCTGCCTGGGGGTACTCCACGCCCAGCAGCTTGGGCCTGCACAGTAAAATAGAATCAGGAGTTAGTCTTTACAAGCTGCTTAGATACAGAGCTGTAAAATTGTTTTCGGCTGAAAATACCAGATGGATGATTAAATTTAAGACATTAATGAAATAAAAATGCTTACTTTAGACCGCATTGCAACAGATCTTCCCCTGCCAACCCCAAGTGATGCACTCTTGCCCTTCAAGCACATAAGAAATGGGTAATATGAGATCTTCACGAAAATGCAAATTCAAGAAAAATCTAAAGGATTACAAGTGGGAGCATACCTTGATTCTAGCATCCAAACGCTTGAACATTGGAGCATTCTTTAGCATATCAGGTATAACCATGAATCTGTTCAAATTTCACATTATCATCAAATAATTACAGTCAAGCTGTGAAAATCCAACATAACAACTCAATAACTATATATGAGTTTAATAAGGATAGTATTAGGTACCTGACTTTACTGCCACGAATGAAAACATGCTCAAGCTGTGAGACCTTCCCATCCTGTACAGTAGCAGACCAGAATCAGTAACCAGATTAAAAAAACCAAGATACAAATGAAAGAAAGATAAACTAATTATCCAAGCTGATAGCCATTGCATCAAACAATCTCTTAAGATTAGCATTAGTAAGTCAAAGACACAATGATTCAAATTGATTAGCTTGATTGAAGATCAAAACATAATAGATATAGACAATATGAACAACTAAGCGGCAAAGATTTAAAATAAGCTCTCTCTAAAATCTTTTTGGCATTCATCCACAGATGCATCCATACATCTCAAAACTGAATGTTTTCACTTAAAACTGCTATAACACGGACTAAAATTACAAGCACATATAATTTCTTTAAATTCTCCTGTCCCTACTTTATAAATTGAATATTTCTAATAAACCATCATTTTGGATTGGATATCTTTTCATTAGGCAAATCATTATTTCATCTCATATAACCATTTCATCAATCTAAAACAACTCAAAGAACGTATCTTCCAATTTTGAGCAGCATAAATAACATAAGAAAAACATAATCCTAGAAATCATTCATTAATTATAATGTGACTTTTCACAAACATAGAAACGCAATTCTTAACTCCTAATCCTTAACCAACTATACATCAAAAGGAAGTGTCTTTCTCTTGAACTATCCTACTGATTTGCTGAACAAAATGGACAGCTAAACTCAAGACCATCAGCAACTATACACGAATACAAAGAATCCTGGATCATTTTTTAAAATAAAAATTCTGTAAAGAAAAAGCTCCTTAATTTAGGGTTTTACGGCCACAACTTCCCTAGGGTTTTTCAAAACAATAACCTAAAACCCTTTCAACTCATAATTTCACTCCACAATCGCAAAATCTAGGGTTTCACAAACAAAAATAATCAAGAAAAGAGTGAAAAAGCAGTAGTGCCTTAGCAGTGTAAGTGATGCTCTCGAGCTGGCAGTTCCAGTTATCCTCACACTCTACCATGCCTCCTCTATAAAGCTCTCCACTCTTCAGCTCCACCGTCACTATGTGACCGGAAGCCTCGTGTAATAGCTTCACCGGAATTCCCAAGCTTCTACTCATCTCTCCTCTTCTTTCTCTCAGTCACTGCAAAACCCTAATAACCCCAAGGACAACGATCCAATCGTTTCCCTCCCTCCATGCCTGCGTTTTATAGTGTAGTGAGTGAGGGTAGATTTGTCATCTAATAAAAAATAGGGACTTCTTAGTAATAAGGCAGATGATCAGCCTTTTGACGTGGCGTAATATTCAGGCTACATGTAAGCGTTGCAGCGTTTAAAAAGGAAAATGGCCGCAATGTGTCTCCTCTACAGGTCATCGAGCTGTTGCGATTTTAATAACAAACGGCTGCATCAAAATCTCTGGCGGCTCCTGCCGTGGCATTGTAGCGATTTTAAAAAATTATTAAAAATATTTAAAAATGATTTTTTTAGAAATATTTTAAAATAATTTTTTAAAATTATATAATTTATTTTTAACAGTAACCATCAAAACTATTCAAAAATATAAAAAAAATATTTAAAAATACATTCCCAAACATACATAAATATATGTTTGGGATTAAGATATGATGATGTATGATTGGGTTTTTTTATAGGATTTATAAAAAAAATAAAACCAAAAACATGTATTTTTAATTTTATGGGTCCATTTGTTTTGCACTTGCTTCTATGTTTGTGGTTGAAAATATAATTAAGTGTTTGGTAATATATCAAAATGCGTTTTATACTATCAGATTCACTAAAAAATTGAGTTTAAAATGTAATTTTTGTGAAATAGTTTTTATATGTTTTTTTAATTGAGTTTTGTAAAATTCTGTTTGTTTTTGTGTTTCAAATTTTTTTTTTAATTTAATTTTTTTTATTTTTTTCTTTACTTCAAATTAATCTTTTTTATTTATTTTAAGATCATTTTGATATGCTAATATCAAAAATAATTTTTTAACAATAAAAAAATTGATGTATTTTAAGTAAAAAACACTTTTGAAAAACAACTATAACCAAACATTTTATACATGTTTTTTACTACACATAAACCTCAACCATAATTTTTACCAAACAAATATCTAAATCCAACCAACCACACTTTTTCTAAACTTATTTTTTGAAAACTATAACCATAAAAGTTACCTAAAAAACAAACGCACCTAAATGAGATGTAGTTTGTACTTTGAGGAATTGTACTTATAAAAAAACTCAACCTCACCTCATCATATTTCAATCTCAAATATATATAAAATAAATGTTGATATGCACCGCTTTTGTGCATAGTTGTTAAATTGGTTTATGTTATGATTTAAAGATTATTTGTAATTCTTGAAATTTAATTCAATTTCAAAGATTAAATTAATTTATGTATTTAATTTTAAAAAAAAAGAATTGATTTGACTTATAAATAGAATCCAAATGATAAAAAATAGGTAAAAGCAAATCAAATAAGAGACTCTTTTTTATATGAAATAAAGAACTGAAATGAAATACTACACTTAATTTGAGAGAATGACTTATTATTGAATTCAGGAAACTCTTATTATCGTATAGACTTATAACTTTCTAAAAAAAAAAGATTACAACTTATATTTATTTTAATAAAAACATGGTAATCAGTAGAGGAAAAAGTCAAAACAAAACAATTCACTCCTTAATCAATAATGATTATTATCAAACCTAATAAAAACACCTACAAACTCGCCATTCCCTCTCTTTAAATAATTACTAGTAAGTACTTTACGCTTTTGAAACACATTTATCTTTGGAGGCCTGGTCATCACATCAATAACTTGCTCTTAAGTTCCACAATAAACTAACTCTACAGTTCTCTTAATTGTAAGATCACGCAAGAAATAAAAACGAACATTGATATGTTTGCAATGTCTATATATCATATGATTCTTGAAGATTTTGATCATCAAACTATTGTCACAAAACATAGTAGTATTTTCATGTTATGAATGACTGAGTTTTTTTAAAATCCTTCTCATCCAAATGACTTGACTAGCACAGTAAACAACTACCACAAACTCGACCTTAGTTGTCAAAAGAGTAACTATTGATTATATTTTAAATGATCATGAAACAACTCTTGAGCTCATAAAATAGACATAACCTGAAGTGTTTTTTTTTTTTTGTCTTTTAGATCACCAACGTAATCATTATCAGTATAAACTACTAAATTTTCACTCTCCTTTATTATAGAAAATCTCATAATCATTTATTCCTCTCAGACATCTTAACACCCTCTTTACTAGTTGCAAATACAATTGAGTTCCGTGCTCTATATATCGACTAACGAGACTAACCACAAGCATTAGATTAGGTCTAATATTCGTTAAATACATCAAGCTACCTCCCATGTTTTTGAAGAAATTTGTATCCACCTTAACTCCATATATATCTTTGCAAAATTTAAACCTTAGAATTAGTGGATTGAGCACCGAGTTGCTTTATTCTATATCAAATCTCATTATCACTTTCATGACATACTTCTTTTAACAAATAAAAATCATATTATCTTTTTACAGTACCTTAATACTAAGAAAGTATCACATCCTTTTAAGATAAGACATATCACATTTATTCTTTATTAAATGCTTAAAATCTTTAATCATAAACTCATTATCCCTAGAAAAAAATAAGATTATTAACATAGATGTTGACACTCAAGATTTTACTTTTTTTACTTACCTTGACAAATAAGGTGTGTTTGCTATGGTATTTTTCAAACCCCTCATTTATAAAATAAGCTTTTATTTAGCTGAATGTGCTCTTAGAGCTTACTTTAGCCCATATAAAGTCTTCTTTAACTTATACACTTTGTTTAGATTGTTTTTCTTCTCGTAACCCTTTGGTTGTTCCATGAACATATCCTCATTCAACTCACCATATAGAAATCCTGACTTTACATTTAATTGATACACTATCCAGCCTCTTTATACAGTAAGAGCAATAATAATACATAATGTCTCCATCATTGTTATTGGAGTAAATACTTTGATATAGTTGACTCCATACTGTTGTGCTTAGCCTTTAGCTATTGGATGTGTTTTGTGCTTTTCCAGCTCCTAGTTTTCATTAAGTTTTGTCTTACAAATCCACTTAAACACTAATCTTGTTAGCATCAGTTGATACATCAGTCAACACCCAAGTTTTGTTCTTCTCAATGGACTTCATCTTAAAGTCCATGACTGCTCTTCTCTTCTCATGTTTTACTACTTCATCAAAATACATGAAATCCAATAAATGCGAAGAATACCCAATTAGTCACAACCTTTATCGCTTTTATAATCATTCATCTAGACTAATTTTCTAATCCTTTCTTTATATCCATCTTTACTAGAGCTAGATAAGCTCTTTTCATTCATATTATTTAAAGAATTAGTTCTCGCTTCTTTAATATCACTTACTATCTTCTTTATTGACACCATTTAAAACAATATCTTATTTATTATTATTCTACTCTAGACTTTTTATAACTCTTATCCGAGTCCCAACTCTTTCTTTTTTTCAAATCTTATATATCAACTCACCATGATTATTTTTTATACTAATTTATAAAGCTTGTAGATTTTGGACTTTGCACTAACCCCCAATAATATACAATTAAAGCTTTTATCTTTTAGCTTAATTGTTTTGGCAAACGAAATAATGTTATTTTAAATAAAAATCTTAAAATTTAAACAATTTTTTTAATATAAAAACTAAAAAAATACTTTTAAAGTTGATTAGATAATATTTTAAGTATTGTTTGGACCATGTTACATGAAAAATTAATTTTTTTGTTTTAATTTAATTTTTTATATTTTTAAATCGTTTTGATGTTAAAAATATTTTTTTTTAAAATAAAAAATATTTTTTTAATAAATTTATAAATGAAAAGTAATATAAAAAATAATCATTATCATATTTCTTAAACATCCTCTCATTTTTAATTGATTGTGACTTTCTACTTTAACTATATTTTTTAAAAAAATTAATTTTTTTACTTTAATTATTTTTATTATTTTAATATAAAACTAAATTTTAAAATAAAAAATATTATTTTAAAATAAAAATATCTTAAAAACAATACACTATTTAACTTTTTAACATATTATCAATGAATTGATTTTTGGAGTTATTCGATTTTAATCAATCCAGCGTCTAAAATGGTTAAAAAACCAGGCACAAACAAGAGTTTGAATTGATAGGTGATCGACATGATGTGATAACTGTCCCTTTTAAATTATGATATAATCGACTGCCGTCCGATCGAACTTCTTCTGTGGCAACTCCTGATTCGTGATATTTTTCACGGCGAGTGGGCTTTCACGTGGGAGTATATGCTTTGCTCTCTGTTGTTCGTTTCTTTGTTGAAAAGCAATTCAAAATCCAAATCATGGGATAAGTGGGTACACTATAATTTATAATCAGCGTGGGTCCACCTAATCAACGGTTGGATATCTTCCTAATCTGGGACGCCATGCATACGTGTCGGTGAAGAGGCTATGATAAGATGATTACAATCGTTTTTTCACTCACTGAATTTAAAGCTCTTTCTTTTTGTTTCCTTTGCTTGGAGGGAGAAAGAAGAAATGAAGCAGAGAAACTGATTTTGGAGCAAAGATGTTAGGTTCTTCTTCAGGTCTATCGCCAGCACCTCCTTTGTTGCCTTCTGTGGCTAAGAATTCCAAATGGGTATGCGTTTCTTTTTGCATTCTGAGATTTTTTTAGCATTTTTTACTCTCTTTTTTTACGTGCGAGTGACTGGACTGCTGCTTGTTGGAATCTTTTATGGTGTCTTGATTGGTTTTTTTCTGGGTTTTTTGGAAATTAAACAGTATTTGATTTGAAAAATCATCCCTTTTTGTTATGTTTTCAAGCTGTGTAAAGATGGTGTTTTTTCTGGTGATTTATGCATAGTAATATATTTCCTGTTTCTTTGACAGGCTATAAGGTATAAAAGATGCACTGCAAAAGAGAAGCCAGTTAGACTGCCTTCTGGGGGGTCTAAGAAATTGCTTTGTCACAGCAGATTTTGTTTTCCATTAAGAATCTCAAATAATGATAGGGTATGTCTGGAAATTTGAGCATGGACATTGAATTGAATGCCTGTAAGCTTCTAATGTTTACGTATGAGCTGGTTTCTGATAGGAACAAATCTATATAATTTTTGAAAATGTTCAGAAATGAAACAATTTTTTTGGAGAATTGGTGGCTCTTTCTCTTAATGAAGAGTAGATAATATGGTACAAAAATCTTTCTTAGGCTGTAAAACAGGAGAATTTAGTTCGGCCACCACTTGTTTCCAAGATGGTTTCCTTTTAACTCTAATTTATGAGTGCAATATTCTTAAATGTCTTGACATAATGCATTTTTTTTCATTGAAAGGTTCGCCATGGTTTCGCTATATCAGCGGTTTTGACAGATGACCCAACAATGACAACCGTTGGGGATGGCATGGAAAATATCGGTCTTGTAAGCATTGATCCTGGGTTGGAATCATTTAAAGATCACTTCAGATATAGAATGAAAAGATATGTAGATCAGAAAAAGCTCATTGAAAGATACGAAGGAGGTCTTGAGGAATTTGCACTTGGTAATTTTCAGTATCATTCCTTCTGATTTCATTTTCAATATATACATAATCCTTTCTGAACTGTTGGACAATGTGTATATGCACATTGTGCATGTGAGGTGCAGCACATTTAACTGACACTTGAAGTTTTCCTTTTAATTGTGACAATTTTGTGATCATTTTCACTAAATTCACTTTAGCACTTGATTTTTGCTTAGAAGTCAAGATCAAAATGTTGAATGGAAATTTGATAAACCTAGTAATCTGTTGGTTGGATCCTAGATTTATGTTCTTTTGTCTTTCTATGTTTAGCAGATTTGTTATCTTTTTCCATTTGATTACTGGTCTCTTTATCAGTGCTGAACTCTTCTGATTGCATCATGTAGGATATCAGAAATTTGGATTTAATAGAGATGAAGGAGGCATTGTCTACCGTGAGTGGGCCCCTGCAGCTCAGTGAGTGTTTTTGTTTTTTTGAGAATTTGAACTACAGCTTTGTTAGTCATTGTTTGTGTAATTGGAAGCTATCTTTTGCTTGGTGCAGGGAAGCACAGATTATCGGGGACTTCAATGGATGGGATGGCTCCAACCACAGGATGGAAAAGAATGAATTTGGTGTTTGGAGTATTAAAATACCTGATTCTGGTGGAAATCCAGCAATTCCTCACAATTCAAGGGTCAAGTTCCGATTCATGCATGGTAATGGGGTTTGGGTTGATCGAATACCTGCTTGGATTAAATATGCCACTGTGGATCCTGCAAGTTTTGGAGCACCATATGATGGTGTGTACTGGGACCCACCAACTTCAGAAAGGTACCAATTAATCGTGTTTGGCATACCCTATTATAGTTGTTTGCTTAATCTATTAGATGCTATTAATCCAAATTATGGCCTGTTAGATTTTCCAAGAATCATACAATTGTAGATCATCTTGATACCATCATTTAGGTCTAGACTTGTCAGAACAAGGAATCGTCTTGGTTGTTCTCTTGAATTTTCCTTCATTGAGCTATTTCTTCTATGAACATACAGGTATGAATTTAAGTTCCCACGGCCTCCCAAACCCAATGCCCCACGCATATATGAGGCTCATGTTGGAATGAGTAGCTCAGAACCCCGTGTTAATTCCTACAGAGAATTTGCTGATAATGTTTTGCCTCGAATACGAGCAAATAACTACAACACAGTGCAACTAATGGCAGTAATCGAGCATTCCTATTATGCATCGTTTGGTTATCATGTTACGAACTTTTTTGCTGTTAGCAGCAGATCTGGAAATCCTGAAGACCTCAAGTATTTAATTGATAAAGCCCATAGCTTGGGTCTACGTGTCCTGATGGATGTTGTCCACAGTCATGCAAGTAACAATGTCACTGATGGTCTCAATGGTTTTGACATTGGCCAAGGTGCTCAAGAGTCCTATTTTCACACTGGAGATCGAGGCTACCATAATTTATGGGACAGTAGACTCTTTAATTATGCTAATTGGGAAGTTCTTCGCTTCCTGTTATCCAACTTGAGATGGTGGCTTGAGGAGTTCAAATTTGATGGGTTTCGATTTGATGGAGTAACTTCCATGTTGTACCATCACCATGGAATCAACATGGCATTCACGGGAGACTATAATGAGTACTTCAGTGAGGCAACGGATGTTGATGCTGTTGTTTACTTAATGCTGGCTAATTATCTGATACATAATATCTTGCCAGATGCAACAGTGATTGCTGAAGATGTTTCTGGTATGCCTGGACTTGGTTGTCCAGTCTCTGAGGGCGGAGTTGGATTTGACTACCGCCTGGCAATGGCCATCCCTGACAAGTGGATTGATTACCTGAAAAACAAGAGTGATCTAGAGTGGTCAATGAATGAAATCTCCCGGAGCTTAACTAATAGGAGATATACTGAGAAATGTGTTGCTTATGCCGAGAGCCATGACCAGGTATGATGTCTTGAACTTTCCAGTTTGTCTTCTTCTGTAATTAGACTTATTGTAGTCAGATACTTCTAGTTATATTTGTTACCCTGCATGATATCTTTCTCATTCTTGTCCACTTTTACCTTCATGTCCTTCTCAAGAAAATGGTGTCTTCATTCTGCAGTCCATTGTAGGTGACAAGACTCTTGCCTTCATCCTGATGGATAAAGAAATGTATTCTGGCATGTCTTGTTTGACAGAGGCTCCACCTGCTGTTGATCGAGGGATTGCTCTTCATAAGGTATGATAATATGTCAGATCGCTCTCCTCAGTTCATGCTCCAACAGTAACTTCTCTTTCTTTCTCTAAATGTGCTTTTGTCTGCCCATCCCTGTGACCTTAAACTCTTTTAGGCTCAGCTCTTTGATTTTCCAAGTCAAAAACATTATATGGCTATGCTTGAGACGCTGTTTCTTGTTTTTGGCCCTGAAAACCACTGGTATAAAAATTTGTAAATTGGATCGAGCTCAATGATTAATATTATTATTTTTTCTTTGTTCTCATTATTGTAATTGTATTTTGCAGATGATACATTCTATAACTATGGCACTAGGTGGTGAGGGATACCTTAATTTTATGGGAAATGAAGTAAGCACACAATCTCATTCTGTATTCCTGGGGCTACTGAATTGTCAGACCTAGATATCTTCTTTTATAATAAACACGGATCATGTTATTAACATTTTAAATTCTTCAACAAACACAATCTTTTAGATTATGTAAGGATGAGCTGTATGTTCCTTTGACATTGCTTTAAAGTAAATGTGATTAAAGGCTTTACCAACAAGACTGCATACCCCAAATAAGATATACGAATTTGCTAACATTTTAAATACCTGGATCTTTTCTTCTCTTATCTAACACTGAATTGGAGAAACTCTTTCCTTCTCTTTTGCTTAAAAATCAGGTATTCTATTTGTGTCTAATCCTTGTGTTAATTGCTACCAATGCTTCTTATAGTTTGGGCATCCTGAGTGGATTGACTTCCCCAGAGAAGGCAATGGATGGAGTTACGAAATGTGTAGACGCCAATGGAATCTTGCGGACATGGAACACTTAAGATACAAGGTTTGAGATCTCATTTTCATCAATTTCACTACCTCTTTATTAAGGTGTCCCGAGTCTTCTAATTGTGGTTGTCCAGATATCAAAAACAAAATGTTGACCTTGATACTTGAAATGTCTAAATACATCTGGAACTTTTTTTTTTTCCGTATCTTTCTTGGACAAAAGCCACTACCGACAAACTTTTTCAAGAAGCATACGAGGTTACTAGATAACTGCATGAGATAAGAGATGAGAAATGTGATGAGCTGGATGCACATAGCGTGTCTCAGCTGATCTTATTATTGTCTCTCATTGGTTGTATGTAATCTTTTACTGTTTTCAATGTGTATTTACATCATTTTCTTTTGTGCCCCCACACTGGTTCAGTTCATGAATGCATTTGACAGAGCTATGAATTTGCTTGATGAAAAATATTCATTCCTAGCATCTACGAAGCAGATTGTGAGCAGTACAAATGAAGAAGATAAGGTACAGCTATCCTGTTTAATAGATATCTGTTTTGTGTCTTATTAAGAGGTGCATTAACCAAGTTGAATCAGGGAGATAAGAGTTCAAAGGTGTTGCAAGGATGTTTTTTTCCAAGTCTTTTATATATAACCTGTTTCATCATTTCATTCATGAAATTGATTACCTGTTACACATTACAGGTTATTGTCTTTGAGCGTGGAGATCTGGTTTTTGTGTTCAATTTTCATCCGGAGAAAACATATGATGGGTATGTGTTTCAATTAGCAGAAGAGTTGTTTTCACATGTGTAGGCTGTGGGTGTAGTTCCGTACAGAATGATTGGCAGCAGACTGCATGTATTGCGAATTTTGAAAACAGTTCCAAGATTCTGATGTAAATTATTCAGATGCTTTAACTCTGCGTTGTACTCTGTATGTACAGGTATAAGGTTGGGTGTGACCTGCCAGGGAAGTATAGAGTTGCGCTGGACAGTGATGCCTTGGAATTTGGTGGACATGGAAGAGTAAGAAAACATGTGCATGATTATTTAGAATTGACAACCAAATGGGAAAATTAGAAGTGAATACTCACTATATCATTTTTCACTCTATCTTTAAAACATTGACTTATGGTTACACGACTGATTTTTGTATCCTGTAAGTAGTGGGAAAGACTATCCTTTTTTGAAGGGTGTAGACGAGGAAAAAATTGTAAAGATAGGGAAATTGGCTCTTTGTAGGAACTAGGAACGGACTTAACACAGTATCCTCTTCATTAGTTGTTTTGATATCTTCGTGATGTTCTGTTAATTAATCTGTCAGGTGGGCCATGATGCAGACCATTTCACATCTCCTGAAGGGATACCAGGAGTACCTGAAACAAATTTCAACAATCGTCCCAACTCCTTCAAAGTACTCTCGCCAGCCCGCACATGTGTGGTGAGTTCTATCTGTGTTCCTTTCTAGTCTCATCCTGGAAAAGGGTACAAACGTAAGAACTATAGTCATACGAGTGATCTACTTGAGCTTGACTCAAGTAGTTCTTGTAGCTAACAAGTTGATACATTCTTTAGGGTTTTTGTGCTTAAAGATGAAATCTAAGAGCAGTTTTTTCTTGTTTAAATCACCCTCCTCAAAAGGTTTACTATAGAGTCGAAGAAAGCGAAGAGAGCCATGATGATAATGATGAGATGGGCGTGAATGAGATATTAGCTGCTGATGTTATAACAGAGCAAGAGGATGTTGAAGAAGCTGCCAGTCGGGCTAAGGTCGGAAAACCAAACTTGGTGGATGTTGATGGTGATGGTAGTGGACTTAGCAAGACAGTAAACTTTGAAGTTGAAGATATTGGGGATGATGCATCGGATGATTAAGAATCTTCATCCAACATCGGATTACACCTCTTAATTTTCACCTTAAGAATAACTAGGCTTATATGAGGCTTCCTCGATCATTCTGAAGAGATTTGTCTGGCTCTTCTACAGTTGTACTAGTATGCTGCTGTAAATAAGTAAGATCGCTCTAGCTACACTCGAGGCAATAAACGTGTGAAATATTCACATGTGTGTGAGTGTGTATATATATCAAATAAATCATTGTAGTAAAATCTCGTGATTGCTGCAAGCACTCATGCAATGGTTGCATGTTATCATATTTACTTTAAATCGTCTGACCCCGCTAAGGTTCTAAATCATAAATCATTGAATTAACCTGGATAAGATCTTAAATCATTGAATTATCATGTTTGCTTTAATATTCCAATGTTGTTTTAGATAAAAGAATTTTTTTAAAAAATAAGGAACCTAAAGAATTTTGTTTTTGACAATTTTATTTTTAGAACATTGATTAAATCTCACTTATGTTTCATTTGATCCATGTCACGTCACAAAATAACCTCCCTCAAGTCATTAGGGTTGGGTTTAATTAAATCAATATTTAAAATTAAAAAAACTTGGCGTGGCTATGCCAAATAAGTTAATAGGTTATTAGGCTAATCTGAGTTTAATAATTATGTTTTTGAATTCCTGACAACCTTCTTTGACGGGTCTAGCCCACCGAAGATCGACCCACGACTTTGCTCAAAAGTGCCTCTACTTTAGCCCATCTTGAAGCAACCAGACCACGAACCCAGAGCTTTTCTCCGTCCCTCGATCATCACAAAGTTCACAACCTTGGACTCTTTCCCTCGTACTTTAATTTCTGAAAAATTAGGGTTCGCGATCGAAACAAAAATGGAGAAGAACAACAGATACAGTATAATAGTCCCAACGTACAATGAGCGTCTCAACATTGCACTCATCGTTTATCTCATCTTTAAACATCTCCAGTAATTCCACTCCCCAATCTCTCTCTCTCTCTCTGATTCATTGCTTTTATTCGCGAACTGTATGCTTCGAATTTTAACCCTAGAAATGATTCAATTATTGTTTATAATGTGTTTTCATGATTGATTTAGGGATGTTGAGTTCGAAATTATCGTTGTAGATGATGGGAGTCCTGATGGTACTCAAGAAGTTGTAAAACAGTTACAGAAAGTATATGGCGAAGATCGCATTGTAAGTGTATCATAACAATAAAAAGTCTGTCCCTTTTAGACTTTTTCAATGTGGCATATTAATTCTCATTTTTGGGTTTAATTATCTCTTTGATTTTGATGATGATGCAGTTGTTAAGACCTAGAGCGAAGAAGCTTGGATTAGGTAAATAGCATTGTCTTTATGATTGATGATAGAAAGAAATGAAAATAATGGTTCTTGATGTGTGTTTATATTGTTAGGCACGGCTTACATTCATGGTTTGAAGCATGCGTCTGGGAATTTTGTTGTCATCATGGATGCTGATCTATCTCACCATGTAAGTATTACTTAGCGGCTGTTACTTTTAGGTGGGAGTTTGCTATTTAATTCTGACTAGTAACTTTTGAGTAACTGAAGCTTCCAGGTGATAGTCTATGTTTATGGGCATCTCCCGTTAGATTTTTTTTTTTTCAGGAACTTCTGCATGTTTGTGTATATCTTACTTGAAAAGCGCCGTCCTTCCGTAGAGGAATGGAATAGAAAAATTCAAACAAAAAAGATAATATTGGCCATACCTGCTTTAGCTGTTTGTTTAGATTTTTATGCATCATGGTTAGAATTGGAAGTGAGTATAGTAGCTTGTTCTGTTAACCTGATCCGCATGCTTTATATTTTGCAGCCAAAGTACTTGCCAAGCTTTATCAAGTAAGAAACCTTTTCCAACGTACACTTGTATGCTCTTGCATTAGACCTTGGGTGCTGATGTCCTGAAGTTTTCTGGCATTTCCTCCCTTGATATGCCATTAGGAAGCAGTTGGAAACTGGTGCGAGCATAGTTACTGGAACTCGGTATGTTAAAGGTGGAGGTGTACATGGGTGGAATCTGATGCGCAAGCTAACTAGTAGGGGAGCTAATGTTCTTGCTCAAACACTTCTGTGGCCTGGTGTATCTGATTTGACAGGATCTTTCAGGTATATGAATTTGTTTATGGTTTTCATTCATTCAGTGTGTGATGCTTGGTGAATTTAGAACTGAGATTTCTTCATTTTTGAAGGCTTTATAAGAAATCAGTGCTTGAAGATGTCATCAGTTCTGTGGTTAGCAAGGGATATGTCTTTCAAATGGAGATGATTGTTCGGGCGTCCAGAAAAGGCTGCCATATTGAAGAGGTAGTGTTATATTTCACATTATTGTGGTTTATCATTAAAATCAACATACACTACCTGTAATCAACACGCGTGCACATTTCAGTTTATACAATATTGTGACTGCTCTCACCAGCTTGATTGTCTTGAGTTTCGAGATACAAATTTCATGCATGCATGGGAACACATCTTGATTTATGCTTGTCTTCTTGGTTGTGGCGTGAACAACTACATAGATCAGGAGATGCCAATGCTTGCCCTGTTCCATAAATGTTTCAATGCCCTGTTCATGTAGCATGTATATTCTTGTCATTATGCAATAGTATTTGTTGAACAGTAAAATTCCAATTGAATTCTGAATAGTTAGGACATGGCTAGATAAACTCTAGATATTTCCAATAGTATTGCATATTTTCTCTGTTAACTGTTTCCCCCCTTTATACTCATCATACAATGGTTCTATTTCATGTATAGTTTTGCTGTTTGTTTTCTGTTTTGAAATTTTTAACTGCAGGCTACCCTGTATCTGAAATTGAGCAGTGATCCTCAGCCTTGGTTGATATTGGTTATGAATTTGTCACAGGTTCCAATTACCTTTGTTGATAGAGTATTTGGGAGTTCAAAGCTAGGAGGTTCTGAAATTGTTGAATATTTGAAAGGCCTTGCATATCTTCTGGTTACAACATGAGAAGCAACTCTGTTTTTATCAACACGATCGGTTTTGTAACACCTTGTGGTGCGCGCAATCGTTCTTAATTTTGCAAAGATTTGTTGGCTTGTTTCCTCGTTCAGACACCATCCTTCTTAATTTTGCAAAGATTTGTTGGCTTGTTTCCTCATACAGAAATAGGTTTCGGATTCAAAGTAGAATTGTTTTCACATTAGCTCTTGTTTTTTGGGAGTTCTTTGATTTAATATACACATATGCGAACTTTTTTGTCAATATTCAAGGGAAGAAATTGCCAGTAAACAGATTTATTGCAAGAATCTCCTTTTTGTCTTTTTTGATTTATTGGGAGTTCCTCCGTGGTTGCTAAAATCTCGACCAGCTACTGTATTTATTCCCAAAATCCATTTCATTGTTGTTGGTATTGAGGCTTACTGTGAATGTGATAGGAAAAATGAATTGCAACAACCAAACACCTAATCCTTGTCATGGTCGTGGGTATTGAGGCTCATGGCACTGTGAATGTGACGGGAAAAATGAATTGCAACAACCAAGCACCTCATGTTGTCACTATCTTATGGTACAACTTTCGGTAGATGCTTTACCCACTTTATTATTAGACAATTTGTTTCTCCTACACATCCACAAATTAATTAATCTTCTTCAAAATGGGAAAAAGTCTCTCTCTGTGATTCTCTTGGACCATTTTGAAAAGGAGAGTTAATGAAGTTTGTGATATTCGCAGGATACTATTATTTGGTTAACAAGGACTGCAATTTCTAAACAAATTCATTCCCCCAACCATGTTTCTGGAGAAAAATACAGCCAGCAGATAGTAATCATATCATAGCATGCATCAGAATTATTTACCAGAAACAAACAAACATTTCCTTGAAACAATGATACTTCATAAATAAATGAAGATCCAGTTTCCCTTACAAAGAAAACCCCCAGAGAAAATTCAAAAAATCAATAAAACCATCTTCAAAACCCAATTCTGACATTCAGATTTTCCTAACCTTGCGAGCAGCAACTTTCCTCTCACCTGCAAGCACAGATTTCTCAAAGCTGTAAACAGGCAAAGGAGGTTTCTTGTTCTCCTTATTCATGCTCCTCAACAGGTACCTTGGAGTCTCATTTCTCTCCACAAGGCAAGCATCAGATACAGATTTCCTTGCGCTCTCAAGCTTCCTTGTATACCTCCTTTTCGACGACTCAACAGTAACTCCAAGATCATAAGGAGTCTTCACATCATCTCCTGTGTCTCCTTTTTTTCTCTTCAACCTGTCATTTCTCCTAGCAGAATACTCCTCATAAAACCTCCCCCTCTCAAACAAAGGACTGGAATTTGCACTCAAACTTTTACCGACCCCACCATTAGTTGACTCCCCATTTCCAAATTCATCGCGAACCATCTTCGCAAGAGCACGCAATTCGCAGGATATTGAATGGTACTCCGGGCGGAGATCAGAATCTTCCGTGTCCAATTTTCGGTTTGGTTTCTGGGACTTGGTCAAAGAACCTGATACAACCAAAACGTTGGTGAAAAACCTTCTTTATCCAAGAAACAAAAACCATAAACAACAACAACGAATGATAAGCTCACCAGGAGGAGTTTGCAAAGTGGTGGCTTCAGATCGAAGAACACGGCGAGGACGGATCCTGATGGGGGATTTAGCAAGTGGAGGCTTGCGATCGGTTCTCATCCTTGACATTTTGAGAAAGATTTCTTCAAAGAAAACTGTGTATAAAGAAAGAAAGTTAAAGATGATGGTGTTCTTGTGATGACAGGAAATTAAAGACTGAAGAGAGATGGAGATGATTGGCCTTTTGATTTGAATTGTTTGTAGTAGAGGCTCCTCTGATTCCTTTTCTCTGTGTTTGTAGGGTTCTGTGGACTACGTGTTTGAATTCATATAGGGGAGCGGCTCAACGGTCATATTCTTGATCTGACGGTTAAGGCATGACAATGATTTCTTTCCTTAAAATGTTCGGATTTTGCATTTACTTACGTTTTTTTTGCACCAGTTGCTGTCCCAGCATTGGATCATTATTTATTTTGATGGGACTCGTCACTTGGGTTGTGGGCCCACTATTTCGATATAAAGAAACTGGGCTTCTTTATTTTATGGCCCAGACAGAGAGAAAAGGAAAAGGCTACGTCCTGGATCCATGGGCTCCCCATATTTTGGGGAGACCATGCAGTTTCTTATTCCAAGCAAGTCACCAGGCATCCCAAATTTTAACAAGGAGAGAATGAGAAAGTGAGCAGAGAGCAGAAAATAGTCCTCTTGATTTTTTATTTTTTTTGCCCACGTTGATTTGGCTTAATTTCTACTCTGATGGTTGATTTTTGGCCTTCATTTTCTCTTTTTTATGTTTGCAGATATGGTTCCCTATTTCGAACCAGCCTGGTGGGTCGGCCAGTGATTGTCTCATCAGATCCTGATTTCATCTATTTCCTTCTTCAACAAGAAGGAAAGTTGGTTGAGAGATGGCATATGGGTTCCTTTGCCAAGCTTCTTCTCATCAAGAAGCTGCACCAATCATTTCAAAACATGGCTCCATATAGCTCAGGAACTTAGTCTTGGCCTATTTTGGCCCTAGCCCCCAAAAGATAAGCTGCGGCCTAAGTTAGAAACTGCTATAAGCCAAGCATTGCAGGATTGGATTGGTCGAATCGACCGACCATCGAAGTGAAAAGTGCCAGTTCAACTGTAAATCATCGGAGCTTAATGTATTATTACGTTCTGAATTACGAAGTTCTAATTCCAGATAGATGGAGTGAAGCATCATAGGCACTGCTGTTTCGATGCCTCACTACAAGATTTGTAGTAGTAAACATAAATTTAGCAGTACCATCAATGTCTCACATCGACTTCTTGCAAGGACTCATGTCAATCACCTTGAATAGTCCTGGTACTGCAATTCCATAGATGTTTAAAAGGTAATTATTTTAGAAAACGTTAGCTCTTGTTCTTACAGGCTTCATTCGAGTCACTTGCCGTTTATGATTATGTGCAGAACCAAGAGAGGGCAATAAAACTAATAACTGGCTTGCTAGAAGAGAGACCGCGTAATCCAGAGATTCGCAAAGGAGATTTTCTTGAAAAAATCCACGTGAAGGTATTGTAACAGTATTCAAGAGCATTTGCAATTACGGCACCATGCCTTCAAGTTTACACAAAAGACATCTAGAACGTGGCTGGATGATGAAGAAACCAGACAATATGCATGGTAACATGACATCTAGATCATGACTATGGCCCAATCATGTCCTCTGGACTGGACTGCAAGGCCACCCCCCGAGCTCATTGGCTCCTGTAAAAGATTTCCCAGCTGAATGAATACTATCTGTTCAATTCGATGTTCAAAGACGACAAAAGCAGACAAGGTGTATGACCCCTCCGTATCTTCTTCACTAATATTCTTTCTTCTACAAAACTGATTCAAGAAATACAATTAGATACAATATTCAACTCGAACATCGGTCTGTTCGCAGGCTCAGGTTGTAGGTTAATCCAAGCTTTAATTTCTTTCAAACAAAAAGAAAAAAAATGAAATGATGACTACTTAGTGTAAGAAAGACTGTTTAAAGTAAAAATCAACACGAACCCATTATACATCTGGTCCATCAAAACACGTGAGCGCACGTTACAAGTCATGTCTAGCATTAGATATTAGACCTGATCTCAGAGATCGAATGTATCTTGACTACTTCAGTCCAGCTCTGAAGATAGTAGAGACCAGCTACCTTGATCCCTTCCACTCATATTGTGACACGTCAAAAGCTACATTATGAATACGTATGCGATTACGTAGCCCACCCAATCTAATCACAATAGCAATTGCTTCTTCGAAGCACACAATTTGGACACAACATGCATGCCGACATGCATGCCGATCGAGTGGTCCTACTCAAGAGAATGAGAAGCAAATAGACAGGCTAGGTTAATTAGAGAGATGGAGAAGCAAGAAAGAACTGGTGCTGGCCATCCTGCTCAAGGTCACATGAACCCAATGATGCAATTCATTATCTAACGAAGAGCTTCCCTGACAGAACTTCTGAAGGCCGATATTGGACACTCGAAAGATAAAACAATTAAATAGAACTCAACTTTTGAGTAAGAGCCCGTTAAACTTGATCCTCCACTAGTAAGTGAATTTCTTCTCTTTTTTTTATTAATTATTTTTTTATGAATAAAAAAATAATCCTTTGCACGCAATAGATGTGTTAAATAAATTAAATTAATGCACAAGAATGTGCAGTGATGGTGCACGAAAATCTGACAAGAGATAGGAAAAAAAAATAATGATACCTTATATTGTTAGTGAATGTTACTATCATGGTTGATTTTATGATTACCATTCAAGAAAATAAATTTAAAAAAATCTACAACTAATAATTTTTTTAACTAAAATTTTAAGAGATATTTTTTAATGAAACCCTTATAAAACTTTATTATTTACTAATTAACTAAATAAATTTAAAATTATAGCTATAACAAGATCTTTTTCTCTTTTTTTTTTTTCTTTTTTTCTTCCAGTGGCAACGTTGTTTGTGTCGAAGCAGCAGTAAAAGAAGTGCTGGTTCGTGCGTTGCCCGCCACGAGTTATAATTAAGGTGGACAGGCTCGATCTGATTCTGATAATAAAAGAAACACCAAAAACCAAGGGAGAAAGTGATAATTTTGGAGTAAGAAATGGAGGGCATGGTCAAGTGCTCAGCTAACTACGTCCCTTTGACTCCAATCAGCTTTCTTGAACGCTCAGCCATTGTTTACAGAGACAGAGTCTCTGTTGCCTATGGTGACATCAAGTACACGTGGAAGGAGACTCATGAGAGGTGTGTCAGACTCGCTTCTGCTCTTGCCCATCTCGGAATTTCCCCCGGTGATGTGGTAACTACTAGCTGCTCCTCTGTTTCTATCCTCGTTAATTTTTTCTCTCGTTTTAAAGCGTTTTTGTTCTGATTTGCTGACAATCTTTGGATTTGTGTCTCAAAATATTGAATTTTTTTTTAATTTTTTTCCTTTTTGAAATGGAAATTCGAGGCATGAAATTGGCTTCTGGTTGAATTTTATGTTTAATTTAATCTGAATTAATTGTTAAACTTGATAGAATTTGTCTATCTTGCCATTTGTTGTTCACCATGATTTTTGTTTGGATGTATATATATGGTCCAGAATTTGAATAAATCGCAGCTGCTTGTCAATGTCTACCACCTTACAGAATGCCAGAGATCATCATTGATAAGGGAAGAAAGGGATAATTGTTTTCTTTCAACATCTAATTCGGTGAATGCAAAATGAAGAATTTTAGACATGCATAGCTTACACTGCTCTTTAATGGACCATATAGGATTCCTTACACTGCTCTTTAAAGGACCGCATAGGATTCCCATTCTGGGTTCACTTTGATACAAGAAGTTGCCATGATGTATCCAGGGTTTGTTTCACCAGATGGTTGCTGGTGTTTGGTATAAAATCCAATCGAACAATTCAACATTTAATACTTAAATTATGAGAATTTCAAGAGATTTGGGATATTGTCTTGAAATAAATGTACCCTCGTTGATGGAAAAAAGTGTTAGAGAATAATATAAAGCATATCTTAAGACCTCATCTAATAACTTAAACTATTGGGTTGAATTGATTGTTTAAAATGATATCAAAGCTTTGATGACCAAACAGTTATGAGTTCGAATTTATTATTTGATATTAAAGGATTAAAGGATTTTTATTTGAGAGAGTGTGTTAAAAAATAATATAAATTATATCTTAGAATTTCACCTAATAGCTTAAGCTATTAGGTTAAGATGGTTATTTAACAAAAAGATGGTGCATTTCTGCAAAACAAATCTATTCAAGGTTATTAGTTTCTTTAATCTCTGCACATTAATCTGCCAAACATTAATGTCTAGAAATTTGAGCAGGTTGCTGCATTGGCCCCAAATATTCCAGCAATGTATGAGCTACATTTCGGTGTTCCGATGGCTGGGGCAGTTTTGTGTACTCTTAATGTGCGCCATGATTCTTCAATGGTGTCTGTCTTGCTGAAACACTCAGAGGCTAAACTTATTTTTGTAGACTACCACTTTCTCCCAATTGCTCAAGGAGCACTCGAGATTCTCTCAGAGAGAAAAACCAAGCTACCACTTCTTGTCTTAATCCCAGAGTGTGGTCAGCCGGCTGCCATTTCCTCCCTTAGAATCTTGGAATATGAGAGTCTTTTGGAAAAGGGAAAATTGGACTTTGAAGTTAGACGGCCACGAGATGAATGGGATCCCATTTCGCTTAATTATACTTCAGGCACTACATCAAGTCCAAAAGGTGTTATTTATAGCCATAGAGGAGCTTATCTTAATTCTCTTGCTGCTGCTCTTCTAAATGACATGAGCGCGATGCCTGTATATCTATGGTGCGTCCCCATGTTTCATTGTAATGGTTGGTGTCTTACTTGGGCTGTGGCTGCACAGGGTGGTACGAATGTTTGCCAGAGATATGTCACTGCAAAAGACATATTTGAAAATATTGTTCAGCACAAGGTTACTCACATGAGCGGTGCACCAACAGTTCTGAACATGATAATAAATGCATCGGCTAGTGAAAAAAGGCCTCTTCCAGGAAAAGTGGCGGTCATGACAGGAGGTGCACCCCCACCATCTCATGTGCTCTTCAAGATGGAAGAATTAGGATTTCATGTGACTCACTCATATGGTTTGACAGAAACCTATGGTCCTGGCACAGTTTGCGCATGGAAACCTGAATGGGCTTCCCTAACTCCAGAAGCTCAAGCAAAGATCAAGTCCCGTCAAGGGGTGCAACATCTCGGGTTGGAGGAACTTGATATAAAAGATCCTGTTACCATGAAGAGTGTACCAGCAGATGCAAAAACCATGGGTGAGGTTATGTTTAGAGGCAATACTGTGATGAATGGATATTTGAAAAATTTGGAAGCAACAAAAGATGCATTCAATGGTGGATGGTTTAGGAGTGGAGATTTAGGGGTGAAACATCCTGATGGTTATATAGAGCTAAAGGATCGATCAAAGGACATCATAATCTCTGGGGGCGAAAACATCAGCTCAATTGAGGTTGAGTCTGTACTTTTTAGTCATCCTGCAGTTCTGGAAGCAGCTATAGTAGGAAGACCTGATGATTACTGGGGAGAAACACCTTGTGCATTTGTGAAGTTGAAGGAAGGATGTAATGCCAATGCGGAAGAACTTATCAAATTTTGTAGAGATCACTTGCCCCGCTACATGACACCTCGAACTGTTATGTTTCAGGAATTGCCAAAGACTTCAACTGGGAAGGTGCAAAAATATGTCCTGAAGGAGAAGGCAAAGGCCATGGGAAGCATTTCAAAGGGAAACACTACTAGTAAACTGTAAATCAACATTGAATTGAAAGATAAAACCGATTCGTGTTCGTACATTTAAAAATATCGAATGTGGTTGTCAATCAAAATAAAATTTCTCTGCTTCCACTACGAACAGTTAATGCAATATGTATTTTATTTTATTAATAACAGACCAGATGTACAAGCACAACAAGAACATGAAAGGAAAACTTTGCTCTTCGAGCATGATGCCTCGAGTGTACTGTTTGGGCTTGTGGACCAATCCAGTGATAAGAGCTTGCTGGGAACAGGTAAATCGCTGAAGCCCATGATAATACTGAGGTGCCATTGCTGGGACCATCAAAAAGAGAGGAGCAACGTGGACATGGAAAGCTGGCTTTGGTTGATAAGATGATAAATGGGTTTGCTTTCCTGCTTTATCATGTGAGGTTTGGATGCAAAAGAAGATCGCGAGCCAGTGATGCGTGGAAGATGTTTTAATAAAAAAGTTTTACTCGGTTTTTAATGATTTTGTCATCATCTTATAAAATATCAAACGCTTCAACCATAATCTAAAAGCATTACAGATGAGGTTCGGATTTTTCCCCGTGAGATTCTGGATGAAGGCTTATATAATAATTGGATAATCTTTGGTAATCTTATTAATTTTTCCTAGCCAAAATAGTTGGTGTCTGAATCCCTGCAAAATATATCTTATTTGATAATTTTAAAAACTTAAATAAATATCATTTGAGAAAAATATAATTATATGACTTGTTTTTTTTAATGAAAATGGTAAAAGTGTATGTAAAGTATTTCTAAATCATCAAAAAGTAAAAACAAAATTGACTCTCAAGGAGTAATATATATATATAAAACTCATAATCTAATTATAGAGCTCAAGATTCTTGAAGTGAAAAGAATTATGGGTTCAATGTTTAAGTAAGACTAAAAATATTGGTCTAATATTTTAATAATTTTTAGCTGAGTTAAAAAATAATAATTTTTCAAATTTATATATGGATGTTTTTGTTTTCATCATTTTTTAGAAAAAAAATTCAAGGTAAAAACAAAATAGGCGGATCTTTCACTTGCCAAATAAAGTAAAAAAAAAAATTCTCTTCAATATAACAATCCGAATATAGAAGAATCTATGGTCGGAAATGTAAAAACCGGTATTGAATTTGAAATTATCGTAACTATTAAGAACCATGGAAAAAAGGTTGACAGATATCCAGCAGCCTGTCTCGTGTCGCCTTTTCTCCTGTATTAAATCATCCACGAGGTTCTCTTTAATATCGTACATGAAAGGTTGCAATTTCAAGAAGAAAAGGAAAAAGGAAAAGAAACTCCAAATTGCTGATCCATGATTAGAAGAGTCGTGCTTTAATGATCAATTCAAGTTGAGTTTAATCAATGAATTTCAGGTGCTTAGCTCCTTCAATCAAGTAAAATTAAACAATTCACCAGAAAGGAAAAGAGGACAGGTGATTCCCACGTCATAGCATTTAGTTATCAGTTTGCATGGGAAATGATGAATTTCAGGGTCCATTATAATAGTGATTCCTGCCTGCAGGAGTTGGGACCAGAAAATGGAGAAGAAGATTGCCATCATCGGTGCCGGAATCAGTGGCTTACTTGCATGCAAACACATACTGGAGAAGGGTTTTAGCCCTATTGTGTTTGAAGCAAGGAGTGGCATAGGTGGAGTCTGGTCTCAAACCATAGAGTCTACAAAGCTACAAATACCTAAAAAAATGTACCAGTTTTCAGATTTTGCTTGGCCACCTTCAGTTACAGAGACTTTCCCTGATGACGAACAAGTAATGGAGTACATTAAAGCCTATGCTGTTCACTTTAATATCCTTCCTAGGATCAGATTTAACTGCAAAGTGACTTGCATAGACTATGTAGTACCAGGTAATGAGGATTTCCCATCTTGGGATTTGTGGGGTGGCATTGGTTGGCCTTTTTCTCCTACTGGAAGATGGAATGTCACTGTACAGGATGCCAGGGATCCCGCTGCACCAGTTGAGGTAATCAAGATCTTTTTGCTTATTTCATTCTAAGCCACTGATTTACTGTTTATAATTTGCTCCCTTCAATTGTTACTGTGTTAATTAGTATTCTTTATTTAGTTTCTTTTCATGTTTAATTAAGTTCAAGATTGGCATAATTTGGATCTGAATTATTCAGTTCAACAACTTAAGCACATCAGAACACAAAGATGAAATCCAGAGTAAAGCTTTACTGTAAATTTAGAGACAAGATTAAACCATTAGAGATGATAAATTGGTGGAGAAAATTGCTGGGATGTCTGGACTAAGCAATCTTTCTGTATGATCTTCTTATTCCAGGTTTACCAACTGGATTTTGTGATCCTTTGCATTGGAAAGTACAGTGACCTGCCTAACATACCAGATTTTCCCTTGAACAGTGGGCCTGAAGTGTTTAACGGGAAGGTCTTACACTCTATGGATTATGCTGCAATGGCTAATGATTGTGCTGCTGAGTTAGTTACAAACAAACGGGTTACAATTATCGGCTTTCAGAAATCAGCAGTGGACATAGCAGCAGAAGTTGCAGAGAGAAATGGTTAGTGGCATTTCCTATCTCGGGAAACTTTTGATGGATTGAGACATGTTTTGAGACTTTTCCTTCTCTGCCGAAAATTTATTATTATCAGTCAAGGTTTGTGAAGTCTTCAATTAATAGGTATGCTAATTGATGAGCATGATATTTAGCAACAGATTGTCTAGTTGTACCATATTAGGCTGTTGGCTAGGTTTTTTGGAAAATGACAACAAATAGATTACAAGGGAAATAAGTGGTCTCTCTTCTTTCTTCTTCTTGATCGTGGCTGAATCGAAATCTTAACCCCTTTCTTCATTCAGATGCTGTCACTGACTCTGTTCTAGTGTTTCACATCATGAGATTCTTACTGAATTGTTTATTTTGTTCTGATTCATTAGGTGTAGATCACCCATGCACACTGATATTCAGAACTGTCCATTGGATAGTTCCTGACTACTTTATCGCACTCACCTTCAAAAGCTTAAATCGCTTCACGGAGTTTATGGTTCACAAGCCTGATCAAGGATTTTTCATTTGGCTTTTAGTCATTTTGCTTTCACCTCTGGTAACCTCTCATAGCGCCTCCTGTGATAGTTACATGCTGCCTGTCATCCAATTGACGCCCTATAATGTGTGGTTTCAGCTGTGGATATTTTCAAAATTAGTGGAGGCCTATCTCAAGAGGAAGCAACCATTGAAGAAATACAATATGGTCCCAGAACATGGCTTCCTCAAACAGATATCTTCATGCATGTTCACAGTGTTGCCGGCCAATTTTTATGACAAGGTCGAAGAAGGAAGCCTCGTCCTGAAGAAGTCGGAGAGTTTCAAATTTTGCAAAAACGGTTTGGTTATAGATAGCGAGGAGACCCCTATAGCAACAGATATTGTTATCTTTGCAACCGGATACAAAAGTGATGAAAAGCTCAAGAATATTTTCCAAACAAGCTACTTTCAGAAATGCATCACCGAGTCACTAGCTCCCTTCTACAGGTGCTGGTGATGCACTTAATCTTTTGGTGTTTTCAGAGTCCTCAATCCTACTGACTTATCACATTGATTTTATTTTAATCTTTCAGGGAATGCATACATCCCCATATCCCACAACTGGCAATACTTGGATACGCGGATAGTCCTGCATTCTTGTATACAACAGAAATGAGAAGCAAGTGGCTAGCCCATTTTCTTGCTGGCAAATTTAAGTTACCAACCATAGGAGAGATGGAAGCTGATGTGAAAAAATGGGAAAAATGCATGAAGTATTATGCGAATGAGAGCTACAAAAGATCATGCATTAGCGTGTTGCTGCAAATCTATTGCAATGATCAGATCTGTAAGGACATGGGGTTTAATCCAAGAAGGAAAAAGTGGCTTCTAGCTGAGCTATTTGCTCCTTATTGTCCTGATGACTACAAATACCTATGTTGGCAGACGTAGATTACTGAAACATCAAAGTTGGTGTACTTTTGACAGACTGAAACATCAAAGAGGGTTTAAAACCTGAGAAATTATAAGAACTCTTCAATATTTTCCCTGAATTCAATCCAAGTTTCCTCGTTAGCAAACAGCAAAGATTACTCAAACTCAACTTATTATCCACACCTTATGAAAACGAAATAATATCGTCGAATCCAATAATTGAAAAGCTTTCTTGTCCTTGTAATTTTGTTACTTAACAATCTAGAAAGCTGCAATGCCATGTTTATCGGTTCAAACAAGAGTATCAGATGCTTTTGTTCTCAACAGGTTATTAAAAATTACAAACAGAGTTTTTCAAGTGATCTAAGAATACATGTCAGAAGTTGAAGGTCAGTGCTTATTCCGAGTTCAACCTCGTATTGTAAACTTATCAACCAGAATATTTGCTTACTTAATCTTTGGACAAGAAAGGCTGCATTTGTCATAAAACCTTGTAAAAGACCAAAAGCAAAAGCTTAATAGTTTGAAGGTGACAGTCTCTCAGAATATTAAAGAGTAAAAAAGCTTTCAAGAGTCTTGGAGCAGTGGTGGTTCGGCAAGGATAGATAAGTGGTAACTCACATTGTGATCCACGCTGCTTCATTAATTAAAGAAAAACATGGTGTTGAGTTTTAAACAGCAACCTCCATCATGCTTGTAAATTTTTTATCAGCAATAGATTAAAGAAAACCTTCAAGTGGTAAGATTTATAGGGATCAGATTTTCAAGTATGCTTATGCCATTAATAGTTTGTAGCTATTTGTTTTGACATATCTGCTCACAAAATTTGACTTGCAGGCATTGTAAGGGTTGGAAAGAGTCAATGGCATAAGAAGTATGTAGACATACCAACTCTTTGTGATGTAGCGGATTCGAAAAGTCTAGTAGTTCTGGATGGATCTTTTACCCGCGGACCGTGAAGAAAACCTAATAGACTCATGGATTAGTAAGCTAAAGTTAAGAAAAAGAAAAGAGCATGAACTTGACATAAAATGTTACAATTTTCTATTTGATTGTTGAATTATTCTCAAATTTTTCTAGATAATTCTACAGGTTGTGTTCTATGGAAGGTTTGATTGGCTGTAATCCACTGAGCACTAGAAGAGCTTCAAATTAGGCTTGAAAGGTGTTGTATGACCAATTTTGAATTTTTCCTTCTTTTTTCAAATTTCAATTCAATTTCGAATTGTCTGTTGTGTTTTCGTTTTGATTTTAGGATTTTGACTTTTTTTCCCTTGTAAAGCTCTGTCGATTTCTGGCTGTTTTAAACTCTTAGAGAAAGATAATTATTGAGTGCGAATCAGATTCTTGTGTAAAAACCTTTTTTGACAACAATTTTGTCTTTCTTTGCTGGTTGTATTCTTACATTTTGTTTTCCGCCTGCATCACTTTGCCACTTCTTTTCGTGGTTTGCTTGGATTTATGTATGATACTCTCTGAGGTATAAAAACATGTTGATGCTACGCTAGATCCCTCAGCCAACTTGAAAGGAAGCTAAAAACAAGGAAAATGGAAGTTCAAATCATCTCCAAACAAAATGTAAAGCCATCTTCTCCAACACCTTCACCCCTAAGAAATTTCAAGCTGTCCCTTTTGGACCAGCTTGTTACTGTTCCATATGCACCAATTCTCCTGTTCTATCCTATGAATAAAAAGGCTAGTACTAGCTATCTTGATGTCCCCAAAAGACTAGAGTTGCTTAAAAAATCTCTATCAGAAACCTTAACTCAATTCTATCCACTTGCTGGAAAGATCAAAGATGAACTTTCCATTGATTGCAACGATGAAGGGGCCTATGATGTGGAGACACAAGTAAACTGTCATCTCTGTGAATTCCTTAGGCAGCCTGACCTCCTGTTAGCTAATCAGTTCTTTCCCTGTGAGCTCCTTCCGACGGAATCAACAGCAGTCACATACGTTGCTAATTTTCAAGTAAATGTCTTCGAATGTGGTGGTATTGTTATTGGCATGTGCATATCTCATCGGGTCGTAGATGGTGCTGCATTGAGCACCTTTCTCAAGGCTTGGTCTGCCACAGCCAAAGGTAGCAAGGAAGCAATTATATATCCCGAATTCATTGCCAGTTCTCTCTTCCCTGCAAATGATCTGTGGCTTAGAGACTCGGCGATTGTTATGTTTGGTTCCTTGCTCAAAAAGGGCCAGTGCATGACCAAGAGATTTGTGTTTGACGCCTCAGCAATTTCCAACCTCAAGGCCCAAGCAGCCATCTTAGGATTGAAATGCCCCACTCGCGTCGAGGTGGTCTCTTCTTTCCTATGGAAGTGCCTTATGGCTGCCTCAGAAGAATGGCGAGGATCCCAAAGGCCTTCTTTACTAACACACTATGTGAATCTACGAAGAAAAATGGAACCGAAGTTGTCAGGTAATTCCATGGGAAATTTTCTGTGGTTAGCAGCTGCAAAATACACAAACAAGTCCAAGCCTGGATTAAAAGACTTGGTTGGTGAGATGAGGAAAGCAATATCAAAAATTGATTCTGATTTTGTTGAGCATATAAAAGGTGATAAAGGCAATGCTCTAATGGATGAATCACTTAAAGGTATAGGTGCATTTGGCTCCGGGGATGGAGTAGACTACCTTGGTTTTTCCAGTTGGTGTAAATTTGGCTTCTATGATACTGATTTTGGATGGGGCAAGCCTGTTTGGGTCAGCAGTTTCGGTTTGTCGTGTTCGCTTACCATGAACCTTGTCTTTTTGGTGGACACAAGGTGTGATGGCATAGAAGCTTTTGTGACCTTGAATGAAAAGGACATGACTATTTTAGAAGGCAATCTGGAGCTCTTTGATGGGGACACCAGACCCACACCACAAACTATACGAGTATATGGACGAAGACGGCGTAGGATGGCCCAGCCTGTCACGCTGTGGTTGGGAGACTAAGCCCATTTGGGCCCATTGCATTGTTATTTTATTTATTTAGCCTATTTGGGCCTGTTCATTGTTATCTTATTATTTATGTTAAACAGTTTGGGCCGAGCCCATTAGTTGGATGTTTTAGAATTTACTATTTATATGCTCTCTTGTCATTGTGAGAGTTAGTTTTT
>NW_011499943.1:592723-681601 GCF_000495115.2 Populus euphratica
TTCTTCTTCTTTGCTTTCTCTTCTCAACTTCTCCTCTAAAAGCTTCTTTCTTTTCCCCACTTTAATTCTTTTGTTTGTTGTTCCGCATCAAATTTGGTATCAGAGCAAGGCTTTTAATTGTTCTTACAATTAAACGGTCTATAACTTTTATATTAAACCCTAAATTCGGTTTGATCTGGAAAAAAAAAAAAAAAAAAAAACGTTCCTTGTTCAAAACCCTACTGTTCATTGTTCACTATTCAGTGTTCAAAATCACTGTTCATCGTCTCCATCATCAAATCGGACGCCGCTACCCACATAATCCATCACAGCCAACATTGTTTCGGGTTAACAGCAGCTCCATGTTTTCAGTTCCAAATTAGCGTTACAACCCATCAGCGCCATCAGCCACGCCTCCACCAGCAGCACCTTCAACAACGACACCGAATCAACAGGCCCCGTCCAGCAGCGACACCACCTACAACTACTGAGATCAACAGCGCCGCCACTGCCACAACAGGTCGCCTACGCTAACAGTAGTAAATCCTTGTCGGTGGCAGCACCTTAACCAGTGTTGTCCTCTCCGTGGCATCAACAGATCTCCATCTGCCACCGTTTCCCCGTGTCGTCGCCTTCAACCGTCAGCCACAAGCAGAGCAGCAGGACCGACCGACGACAACCACCACTCTCAATAAGTTACAACTATCTTCACCTTCAACAATCACGTCGCGCCGCCGGCAAGAATAACGAAGGAAACTCGACAAAGCAGTAGAAGGAGTGTTAGGGAGAAATAATTAACCTAGCCACGTCAGCAGCTCCTGCCACGTCATCAGACCGTGCCATGCCAGCACGTCGCCATATCATCGGCCTCATCAGCATACCTTGCCATGTCAGTTGCCACGTAATCCTTCACTACCATATCATACGGTCAGAAATTTTATCCATTGAAAATCATCATTCCTGGTATGTTTTTACACTTGTTAACTAGTATTTAGCATTAATATTATATTTTGTGCTTGCCCATAACCAAATTACATAGCTCGCTTCTACGTTCAATTACCTTAATTTGGAGCCTATTTAGCATCGAAGATCTGATCCTCTTAATTAATTGTGGAGCTTGGTTAAATTAGTGGGAAACTAAACATTGTGTTTGGATCACTTGTGTGCATTTAGAGGACTGACATTATTTACTTGCATATTTTCCTGGTTTAATTTGTTATTACTTAGTCTCCAAGATAAAAAATAAAAAATAAAAAAAAAATTTAAAAAAAAAATTATTATTAGTATTATTATTATTTAGCTATATTTTTATTTTATGTTTTACTTGCAAGAGTTATTTGGTGATCTCAATCTCAAGATTAGTTTTTGCATGCAATTACGTAGTGGTCGTCTAGTACACAATCTAGAGGTCATAGCTACCATGGACCCGAATTCTAGTAATGTTCTTAGAGATATTCAAGAACAATTACAACTTATGCGAACAGAAATGAGCAACATGTCCAATCAAATGAACAACCTTTCTGGGAGGATGGAGTCCATAGAAACTTTTCAAATAAGACAGTCTAGTGAGAGCGAGCATTCTAGTGACAACCATAGGAATCCTCAAAGACCAGTTCCTCATAGGAACCGCCATCATAATCAACAACAAGGTCACAATGACTTTAATGACCCTCATGATAGTGAGCGTTCCAATGATTACCGTCAAAGACTAGTTCATCCTAGGAACCGTCAATACAATCGCAATCAGGGCCATCATGATTATGATGACCCTGATGAGTGAGTCATGAGGCATATCAAGGTAGAAGCCCCAACTTTTGAGGGTCAACTTGACCCGTGGATTTTTGATAGATGGATCCGTGACATGGATCAATTCTTTGGCTGGTATAATCTATCTGAGAATAAAAGGGTAAGATTTGCAAAGATGAAACTTAGTGGAACCGCTCAGCTCTATTGGGAAAGTGTAGAAGAGTCTTTGATTAGGAGAGGTCAACCCCCTATTACTGATTGGGTTGAAATGAAGACTAAGCTAGAAGAAAAGTACTTGCCCCGCTCTTATAGAGGAAATCTTTTGGACCAATGGAATAACTTGAGGCAAGGAGGCAGGTCTACTAATGAATATGTGGCACAATTTGATGAGTATAGGATGAGATGTGCAGTTAGGGAGGATGAAGTGATGACCCTAAGTAGATTTCGAAAAGGCTTGAACGATGACCTTAAAAGAGAGATTGTGTTTAAGGGTGTTTCCACCCTTGATGAAGCTTATACCCTAGTACAAAATTATGACTTGGTCACAAAAAGTCAGTGGACAAGACGGCAGGACACTCGTAATACCCCTTCTAGATCTCAACCTAGTAGTAATCACTCCATATTACGTGCCCCACCTCGTAAACCCAATCCTTTGATTTCCTAGATACCTAGAGAAGATAAGGGTAAAGGTATTTTTCATGAAGCACCTAAAACTTCAAGAATTCAGTGTTTTAAGTGTCAGGGTTTTGGTCATATCTCCTCTAGCTGCCCTAATAAGGCTTTGTTCATCAAGGAGCAAGAGGGTATGAATGAAGAAGGTAATTGTGATGATAAGGTATATGAACCCAATCCCGATGATTTTCAAGATCTAAATGATGATGATAATGAGTCTAACTTGCTAGGATGTGTTAGGTCTATATCCACTCAAATCAAGACTACTAGGTTAGGTGTGGTTAGATGTGCTTTAACACAACCTAAAGGAACTGAGGATTGGAGAAGGACTGCTATTTTTTACACTTACATTAACTATGGAGATAAAGGGTGTAAAATCATCATAGACAGTGGTAGTTGCATCAATGCAGTTTCCTCGGGTAGTGTATCCCGCTTAGGCTTAAAGTCTGTTCCACATCCTAAACCTTATAATGTATCTTGGGTTAATGATACATCTATAGCGGTCAAAGAGAGATGTCTTTTTTCCATTAAGATTTTTTACTATTATGATGAAATTTGGTGTGATGTCATTCCCATGGATGTAGGACACGTCATTTTGGGTAGGCCTTGGTTATATGATTTGGACGTTACAATCTTTGGACGATCAAATTCTTGTTCATTCACTTTTCAAGGTAAAAAAATCCAATTTATTGGATTACCCCCGAGGTCTAATGATAATGGTCAGAAGAAGAATAAAGTGAAAGATGGAGGGCTTAACATAATAAGTCCTAAGGAGATTTGTAAAGAGTCTGTTGTGTTTGCTGTAGTGGCTAAGAAGATTGTAGAAGACTTTTTAGAGGAGCCACCCGAAGAAGTAAGAGAAGTGTTGAGAGAATTTTTAGATGTTTTCCCTTCTGAACTACCTGATGTTTTACCCCCTATGCGTGATGTTCAATATGCCATAGATTTTGTCCCTGGAGCTACATTACCAAACTTGCCTCATTATAGGATGAACCCGAGTGAACATGCTGAATTGCAAAGGCAAGTATGTGAGTTGTTACAAAAGGGATTTATACGAGAGAGTTTGAGCCCTTGTGCAGTACCTGCACTGTTAACACCCAAGAAAGATGGATCATGGAGAATGTGTGTTGATAGTCGAGCTATTAATAGGATTTCAATCAAGTATCGTTTTCCAATTCCTCGATTGGATGACATGCTAGATATGATGGTAGGAGCCCAGATCTTCTCTAAGATTGACTTGAAGAGTGGATATCATCAGATTAGGATCCGTCCGGGAGATGAGTGGAAAACAGCATTTAAGACTAAGGATGGTTTATATGAATGGTTAGTCATGCCTTTTGGCTTTTCCAATGCACCAAGCACTTTTATGAGAGTAATGACACAAGTGCTTCGACCATTTATGGGAAAATTCTTGGTGGTATACTTTGATGATATTCTTATTTATAGCAAAACCAAGAAAGAGCATTTTGATCATCTTATTCAAGTTTGTACCACTCTAAGAAAGGCAAGTTTGTTTGCAAATGTCAAAAAGTGTTCCTTCTTTACAGATCAAGTGGTCTTTTTAGGGTTTATAATGTCACGGAACGGAGTCTCTGCTGACCCCCAGAAAGTCCAAGCGATAGTAGATTGGCCTGAACCTAAGACTATTCATGAGGTTCGTAGTTTTCATGGGCTTGCGACTTTCTATCGTTGTTTTATTAAGGGATTTAGCACCATCATGTCGCCTATTACAGATTGTTTGAAACAAGGTGAGTTTAGGTGGAGTAAAGGAGCTAATATGGCATTTGAGGAGGTTAAGAAGAAAATGACGGAGGCTCCAGTAATGCGGCTACCTGATTTTACTAAAGTCTTTGAAGTAGAATGTGATGCTTCGGGAGTCGGTATAGGTGGAGTACTTAGTCAAGAACGTCACCCTGTGGCCTATTTTAGTGAGAAACTTAATGAGGCCAAACAAAAGTACTCAACTTATGATAAAGAGTTTTATGCGGTGGTTCAGGCCTTGTGTTATTGGCGTCATTACTTGTTACCACAGGAATTTGTTCTTTACTCTGACCATTAAGCCCTCCGCTATCTTAACTCCCAAAAGAAGCTTAATCATAGGCATGGTCATTGGGTTGAATATTTGCAAGCATACTCATTTATTTTGAAACATAAATCTGGAATAGAGAATAAAGCTGCAGATGCTTTGAGTCGTCGGGTAACGCTGTTATCTGTAATGAGTGTTGAAATCACAGGATTTGAGAGACTTAAAGAGGAGTATGAATCTTGCTCAGAATTTGGAGAAATATACTTGACATTGAAGGATGAGAATCATCGTGTTTTAAATGGTTATCACCTCCAAGATGGATACTTATTTCGGGATAATAAGCTTTGTATCCCAAAAAACATCTGTGCGTGATTTTTTGATATGGGAGATTCATGCTGGAGGTCTCTTAGGACATTTTGGAAGGAATAAAACCATCGAAGAAGTGAAACGCCAGTTTTTTTGGTCTAGTTTGAAAAGAGATGTCGCTAAATTGGTAGGTCAATGCCGAACTTGCCAACTAGCTAAACATAAAAAACAAAATACTGGTCTTTACACCCCACTGCCCGTTCCTACTTGCCCTTGGCAAGATGTGAGCATGGATTTTGTGCTTGGGCTTCCACGTACTACAAAGAAACATGATTCTATTTTTGTGGTTGTCGACCGCTTCTCTAAGATGGCCCATTTTATTCCTTGTACTAAAACCACAGATGCTTCCAAAGTTGCAAAACTCTATTTTGATGAGATTGTCAAGTTGTATGGTCTTCCCCAAACCATAGTTTCGGATAGGGATGTTAGATTCACAAGTTATTTCTGGAAAACCCTTTGGCATATGGTGGGAACCAAATTGAAGTTTTCTACTACTTACCACCCCCAAACTGATGGTCAAACTGAGGTGGTTAATAGGAGTTTGGGCAACCTTTTGAGGTGTCTAGTAAGTGATCATAATCGGAATTGGGACTTGATTCTTCCTACGGCCCAGTTTGCCTATAATAGCTCTATCAATAGGTCAATAGGCATGAGTCCTTTCAAAGTTGTACATGGTTACAAGCCTAGGAAACCTTTAGACCTTCTTCCCATGTCCCTTCATGCTAGAGTGTCTGAGTCAGTCGAATCTTTTGCACGTAGAATTCAGGATTTGCATATTGAGATCACTAAACAGATTCAAGCAAGTAATGTGCAATATAAACTTCAAGCTGATTTACATAGACGACATAATGAATTTCAAGTGGGAGATTATGTTATGATACGGATTAGACCCGAGCGGTTTCCTTCGGGAGCTAATCGAAAATTACATGCACGTAGTGCCGGACCTTTCAAAGTGCTACAACGGGTAGGTCCAAACGTTTATGTTCTTGATTTACCACATGATTTTGGCATTAGCTCTACATTTAATATTGAGGATCTAGTTGCATACCACAAACCACTTCATATTCCAGATGATCCATTTGAGATACCACTTAACTCCTCTTCTGATGATCCTATTGAAACTTCTATCCCTTTCACCTTGACATCAGCACAAAAGGATAATATTGATGCTATTCTGGATGAACAAGTTGTTTTTAACAGGAATGGTGAGGTTCAACGGTTTCTAGTGCGTTGGGTGGGTCGACCTGACTCAGATTGCACTTGGATTACTAGAGATACTTTACAGCAGCTTGATCCAGATTTTTGGGAATACTATCAGAGTCGGCCAGTACTACACTCGACAAGGTCGAGTTTCTCTAACCCCGGGAGAGTTGATGGGGACACCAGACGAAGACGACGTAGGATGGCCCAGCCTGTCACGCTGTGGTTGGGAGACTAAGCCCATTTGGGCCCATTGCATTGTTATTTTATTTATTTAGCCTATTTGGGCCTGTTCATTGTTATCTTATTATTTATGTTAAACAGTTTGGGCCGAGCTCATTAGTGGGATGTTTTAGAATTTACTATTTATATGCTCTCTTGTCATTGTGAGAGTTAGTTTTTTTTATAATTAATGAAAATTTGCAGATTTTGCATATCTCCAATCCCCTTTCTTCTCCTTCTTTGCTTTCTCTTCTCAACTTCTTCTCTAAAAGCTTCTTTCTTTTCCCGACTTTAATTCTTTTGTTTGTTGTTCCGCATCACTCCTCAAATCTGCATCTTTGAATCCAAGTCCTTTGGACATCGATAAATCAGTGCCGTGTACATGAGAGTTGAGTTACTAGCACTGATGCTGGCAACAATTTTTCCTAAGCAGTGACACAGTTGTTGCTATCAAACAATTTTTCCTAAGCAGTGACACAGTTGTTGCTAGCATTCTTACTATTTGATACGCGACATGATTGCTCAGAAATAAATCATCTTAAGCTGTGTTCAAGGCCCTTATGTCCTCTATCACCGCAGGTTTTGAAATGTAAACTCGTAGAAGAAGGCTCTTGTAATTTCTCCACCACTTTTTTGCTGCTTTCCTGGCTTCTGTTGGCATTATTATTACTTCTGCATCATGAGCCAATTTATGACAATAATTATTCGAGTTTGATACGCGACATTTCTCAATCATCTTTATATTTTTTATATTTCGAGATAGTAATCAAATCGTTACATTAAAGTTGGCAGGGTTGCTTCAGCAAGTATAGATTAAAGAAATCGCGTAACGTTGATGTTTCAACAGAAATCACTGTAAATAGAGAGATTGTGAGTTGTTGGTGCAAGCACCAGCACAAGTTTACGAGCATTGGGGTCGCAATGCATTTTTTTAATTTTGGGCTTATAAATTTCGTTGAGACCATGTTAGCAAGCACTTGTCTTTCGGGCTACAGTAAACGTTCCTTTCTTTTTTTTTAACATATTAATTTAATAATACAGAATATATTAAAAAAATTGCTAAAAATAATAATAAAAATAAAAATAAAATCTCACTTAATAACCTTAGTTAAGTCATCAATTCCACAAATTAGATCATGTTTGGGTTAATAAACACTCGCAGAATCGAAAACTAAAGCTGCAAGGACTGTTTTTCAAACAAAAATATATTAAAAAAGCCATTAAAACAAAGTGTCGGTATTTTATATATGATTGAAGTAAAAAAAAGACTAAATCCCTCAAAAGCTATTTCTTTGAATTGTCGGTATTTCTGGATTGGCTTCCAAAAGAGCCATTGCTTGTTCATCCAAGGTCACCCAAGCTTGTATGCCATCAGACAACCTTGTATCGACTAAAAGGACGAGGTTCATGAAAACTTAACTTGCCAAGCCATAACTGCTAACCCACGCAGGCTTACCCCACCCAAAAGCAGCATCATAGTGACCAAATTTACAGCAACTGGAAAGACTCAAGGTAGTTTGCTCCATCCTTGGGGGACCCAAATGAAGCTATTTCCTGTGAGGGGCTTGGACATCACAGAATCGCATTCATCGCCTTTTAGCTGTTCAACAAAGTCAGCATCGATTTTTGAAATTCAGGCCTGGACTTTGCCACATATTGTGCAGCTGCTGCCCGGAAGATGTTTCCCATGCAATTCTCTGACAAGGGTGGTGTCGTTTGTTTCAGCAAATTCACCACATGAGAAGGCCTTTGTGATCCACACAATTCTACAGAGATAGCCATTTTACACCTCCACAGGAAAGCTGAAACTACCTAACGCGAGTGGGGTAATTCACTCCTGAGCAGGCTACTTGGACCTTAAGGTTGGCCATATATTGCTAAGGCATCAAGCACATATCTTTTGGTGATGCACCAGCCCCTTTTGTACATATGGTTGCTTCGTTACCGCCAGCTCGGGCCGTTGCAGTCAGAAAAGTGCTCAATACAGCATCTCAAGTAGAGTGTCTCTGTTCTCAATCCCATGCTGAAGTTCTTAAGCCTTCTGGTTGATAGATCCTTGGTTTCAGAGAAGTATTGAAATAAAAAGTTTGGTTTAATGGGTTATTGAATTAACCCGTGAGTTATCAAATTAATCCATGAATCATTATATCAACTTGAATTAATATTTTTTATTAAAACAATTTATTTTAAAAAAATTTCTTAGTGTTCATCTGATTGGATTTGATAAATCAAGTAATTCACTATAAACTTAACGGAGTCAACTAAATTTCACTTAATCCGGTTACTCATTTCTTAATCCAACTAGCAGGAGTGCAGGACCTCTTGTGTATTCGTGGAAGGACCAAAATGGGCCTGTGATTCCTGTAAAAGGGGAAACATGAGGTGCCTGTTTAAAAATGCGTTGAAATTTGTTTTTTTTATTATATTTAAAAATATATTAAAATAATTTTATTTTTATTTTTAAAAATTTATTTGTGATATTAATATATTAAAACAATTAAAAATAAAAAAAAATTCAGAAACACGATTCAATTGCATTTCCAAACACTCCTAAAATTCCATTAGCCCAACCTTTTTTGATATTTAGAAGGTATTTAGAATTATAGTATAAAATATTTTTAAAATAGTTTTTAGTTTAAAAATAAAATAAAATTTATTTTTTAAAATTTATTTTTTAATTTTAACATAATCCTTTCAAAACCACCATCATGGAGCATTAAAAAAAACATCAATTTAGACTTTATTTGACATTACATTCTAACATGCTTTTGGAAAAAAAAAATAGCTTTAAATTAATTTTTTTATGTGTGTTTTTTTATTTTAATGTATAAATATAAAATATAAATATTATTTTGATGCAATTTAAAATGAAAAACACATTAAAAAATAATATATATCACAACTCCCAAACAATATTTAATATTTTTTTCAAATCAAAAACACTTTTGAAAATATCTTAAAGCATAAACAGAAACCATGGCTGAGACCTTTAATTAGTAAGGTAATGTGATACTGCCTTGAGGTACTATACTTTCATTTTTATTTTATTTAAATCCTTTACTATTTCTTGTTTGATTTACTCTCTGCACTGTATTTGAGAATGCAGTAATTTCTGGTTTATTAGTGTTTTTAAAAGTGCATTTTATTTTTAAAAAATATCAAATTTATATTTTTAGTGTTTTTCAATAGTTTTAATATACTAGTATAAAAAAAATTAACAAAAATCATTTTGATATATTTTAAAATAAAAAAATATTATAAACACAGGGAACCTTTTATAACTAGATTCATGTCATTATTTGCTGTAAAATTATACTATCAAATATTTTTATCTCAATATTTTTTTTATTTAATTTAATGATGAAGCTTTTCTTTTTAAAATTAAAATGGACATGAAGAAGTGATTGCCTTCATAATCACAATAAACGTCATATATTTTTATCTTAAAACATTTACGTCAAGGATAAAGCCTAAGTTATCTCAACAAGTAAAATTAATTAAACGTAGATGACATTCGAACCCAAATTGATGAACGAATCTCTCTTCGAAGTCCTTTTCGAGAGCTTCAATAACAATTTTTTATACAATTAACAGATTATGGGAATCAGATTATAAAAATAAAAATAATAAAGCACCAAACTAAGAAAAATTGAGAAAATAGGGACCATATTCATCATTTACATAGTGTGAATGCGGCCGTTGAACGTGGAAATCTAGATTAGACACTGACAAAAAGTCTCACACGCCCTGTCTTTACCCCTCTCTCCATCATCATCGTCATCTCCCCCTCTCTCGCGGCCTGCAAGCAAGAAGAGAAATGAAATGAAACACGAAGCAACACATAAATCAAGAGGAAACAAAGACTCGTCTCTCTGCAACTCATGGCTTCTCTCCTCCCATTCTTCATTTTCGCTTCTCTTTCACTCGTTAATGCTCAATCTAATTCCACTTTCACTCCCATCAATCGCGATCTCTACCACTCCAGGTAATTAATAATAAATCGAGATTATCTTTCTGTTGAATGAAATAGTGCCTGATTTCTATTTTCATTGTTTTTGTTACAGCGCTGATTTGTTGGAGCAAATAAAGGCATTGGTACACCGTCACCCAGACAAACTTACCGTACGTTTTTCTTTTTATGGTAATAAATGTTTGTGTTTTTTTTTTGTGTTCTTTTAATGTTTTTTTAAGGTTGTGATGATGGGTTGCTATTCTTTTTTTAATTTAATAGGTCGAGACAATTAAAACAGGAAACAGGGGTTATAAAGCGGAGATTAGTGTAGTTACTTATTGCAGAAGTAGAAAAGAAGCTGATGACAGGACGAAGTTTCGGATTCTTCTTGTAAGTTTTCTCCTTTTTTTTCCCGAATTGTTTATGTATTGCTGGAAGAACCCATCAAGTAGTATGATTTAAGGAATTTCTTGGTTTTTTGGATTAAAGGAATTCGATTTGGTGTGTAGCGGATTAGTTTATTGAAGATTGGTATTTTGGTGTGATTGGTAATTGCTGGTTTTGTTGACAGATGATTCCCTTGTCTTCCAGAGTTTCGGGCAACATGGGAGGGAGCTAATTACAACAGAGCTTGCATTCCGGATCCTGTCGATTTTAAGTGAGGAACAGTTTCTACCCGATGTAGATGCTGCCACTTTGAATAATATCCTAGACAAGCTCGTCATAAAGGTAGTTTAAATATGTCGCAGCCACTAATTTTCCTTATGGCTGAATCGTGTCTCTATTGAGGATAGTTACAACCTTAGAAGCCAGAGATATATGTTCATTACTGTTATCTACAAGCTTATGTTTCGGAATGCTAATTTTCAATGGCATGGCAGGTGGTGCCAATGGAAAATGTGAATGGACGGAAACTTGTTGAAGGAGGAGATCTTTGTGAGAGGAGGAATGGTAATGCTGTTGATTTTTAAGGTTTAATATGACTGTTTGGAGAGTTATAGAAGTGATTAAGTTTATTTTTTTGGCAGGTAGAGGAGTTGATCTCAACCGGAATTGGAGTGTTGATTGGGGCAAAAAGGAGAAGGTGTGTTCTGCATATTAAATTTAATACCATTTGGATACTGTTTTACATAACAACAACATGAGCACATCATTGTGAATTGAAATCTTTGTACACTGGATTATAAATGGGCCTTTAGAATAACCAGTAAAGTTCTTCCCTTGTCTCTATAACTGAAGGATTTGATTGTCATAATTCAGTTCAATAGTGTGCTCCTATGTGATGTGGTTTCTTTGCCTCATATTTAGTGCTTCTCCAATTACAGGACTATGATCCATATGAAGAAAATCCTGGAACTGGTCCTTTTAGTGAGCCTGAAACTCAATTAATGCGGAAACTTGCCTTAACATTCGATCCTCACATATGGGTTAATGTGCATTCAGGAATGGAGGTGAGCAGTCCTAATAAACATCTTTTCTTTTCATTCCCTTTCATTGCCTACTTTGGTTTGTTATAAAGTGCTTCTTTTCCTTTTCATTTAGGGTTGCATGATTTCTTATCTGTTTTTGTTTTTCAGGCATTATTCATGCCTTATGACCACAGGAATACAACCCCTGATGGTGAACCATCAGAACAGATGAGGTCATTGCTTAGTAAACTGAACAATGTTCATTGCCACAAGCGTTGTATGATTGGTTCAGGAGGCGGCTCTGTTGGGTTTGTGCTACTTAAAACTGAGAACCTGTGTCCATTCAAAATCTCTGACTTTCCATTTTTTCTAGAGAAACAACAGCAAGTGTAGTGTCTTAATAGTGGTTACTGATGAGTGTCCATGAGCCTACAATACAATTAGTTCCTATTTTTGCAAAGCATGCTGTCATACGGACCTTACCACTTAATCACAGTGCATTGCATACAAGTGACACATGGACATACTAATGGCTTTGTGATATGGCCATTTTTTATCCCTCTAGGCCTTCTGATGGGACATCATGTAGCTTTAGTAAATATGGCCATGCCTGCATTGTCCAAACTTCTGATTTGTAGCTGGTTCATATGTATTGTTCTAGACTTCTTGACGCAGTGTATAGCAAGGATAAAAGCTAGGGTTCCTCAATCCCTAAAGTTTTAAGGGCCTAAACTATAGAGAAAAGGGCTAGGGTTCTCAGTAGAGAAAATTGTAGAGAAAACTCAAGGTTTGTTTCATTAATCTTCAATAAAAATGATTATATGCTAGTAAAAAGTCCTCAACAAAACTGGAAAAATAATGAAAGTTCTAATCTAATTAGGAAAGAAAAAGAATCCTAAATCAACTATGAAAATATAAATCCCAAACAGTAACTTCTAGGTCTTAACTTCTAGGTCTTATTTGAAGACCTTCCCAACCTCTAATTAATGATAATGAAATTTTAACCCTGGACCTTTAAATTTTTCTATTAAATTTTCAGCTTAATTTGATGTGGACAGATCAAACTGCATGTTTGGCATGTTTGGGCTTCTTTGTAGGCTTGACCTTGGTTATCTGGTCTATGAAAATATTAGCAACACGTTTCACGTCACTTCAGTCTAAAACATCCGGGTACTTCGGCTGTTATAGCCTAGTGTCTTCACGGCCTGCAAGGCCTTTGGAGTTGCCATGCAGCTCTTGCTAGCATGAAATTCCTTTTGCATAGTTCCAAGGATTTCTATGCCCTGGTTCCACATATTATCATCTTGAAGGAAATATGATTTGCCTTACAATTCTAAAAATTAGATGGTCTCATGCCGCTTTGCAATTTTAAAAATCCGACATGTTTTTGTTTAATGCTTTAATATAGGTATCTTGCACATGGGACAGCAACAGATTTCATGTACGAAGTTGTAAAAGTGCCTATGGCCTTCACCTTTGAGGTTTGTGAAATATGAACTCCTTCCATAGAATGCTTAAAAATTAAAAGCCAGTCTCTCTTTAACTTTTGTTTCATGCTATAACTGGCAGATTTACGGAGATCCTACAGCTTCATCAAAGGACTGCTTTAAAATGTTCAATCCTGTTGATTTTACTACCTTCCATGTAAGTTGGATTGCTATTCTTTATTTTCTTTTTAGTTTCATGTTTCATCAATGTTTAACCAAAATAGCATCTGTTTGGTGATGGAAAGAATCTAAACTTAACTATCAAAATTTTCTTTTTGTGTACAGGGAGTTCTCAATGACTGGTCCTCTTCGTTCTTCACAATTTTTAAGCTGGGACCGCACCAGCTAGATGGAAACAGTTCAAAGGAGATGGCATCCAGTTTGGACAAGTTTGTATCGATTGATGAGTATCTTGACGGGTACTTGGTGGAGAGGAGAAATAGATATGGTAAAAAGATGGAGGTGCTAGATGTTGGGATGCAGGAGATAAGGACGTATTTTAGGCTTTTCTTATTATCATCAGTTTTGTTATTGTTCATGTTCTGTTCTAGAATTGCAAGGAGCAAGTCCAGTAGACCTATTGTTTCAGCCTTACCCGTCTGACATTGTATTGTGTACTCTACATTGTTTAGAAAAAGATGTATTAAGTATTTCCTATAATCTAAAATTAGTGTAATTAAGCTTCATCTAGAACTTTTTTTTTTTTCTTCCATGATCTAATATTGGTTTCTCTCAATGAATTGCCTATCATCTGCTCTCTAATGCCACAATTGAACTTGAATCTGATGGGATTATAAGCTTTACACAAACCAACAAGGCAAAGGGAAGGCTAATAAAGAAAACAGTTATCATATGAGAAAATAAAAGATGCTTACCATAATTCATCGGGAAGGAAATTTCATGGATTTTGTTTGGTTGAAATTTCCTGTCACGGACAGGAGGGTGGTATTTAATCATTGAATCATGAACAGTATCTGTATTTCTGTTGGGATACAAGAACGATATAACTGATGCAGCAATAGAAAATAACCCTGGCAACAATTACGTATCTCATTACCATGGCGTGCGGTGAGAAAAATTATTAACAGCTAAACAAATGGGAGGAGGGAGGAGGTTTCCTCAAATCCTGTGTTTCTTATCTCAAGTATACGACACTTCATGGATGCAGACAGCCATTAGCTCCTGAAGCGGAACCCCTTTGCAAGTCATGTGAGGATGTGCATGTATGAAGTATTTCCTGCAAAACCGTAAGAGTCTAGAGAATGAGAATGACTTCATGCCATGGAGGATAAGATACATGCTAATTATCGTAAAATGACAACAGTGCAAGGGTATGCAGGCACAAACCTCAAACAAGAAAATCAAATTTGAATATAATAATGATCTCTTATTTCGGTATGGCTGGATAGCTTGGGCTTCTCATCTACAATTCTAGTGTTTGCTTCATGTATTTCAGAGCAGAGCGTAACATTGCTCTAGCTTTCCTATCTGGAGTGCACCCAGACAAAATCATTTCTTCATACACAGATGGAACCTGAATCACGCAGAGGATCTCGCATATGACAGACGTCAAAACCAATTATCCAAGCACAAAGTTATAGAACAAGGGTGATTGATAGGCATGTATTCAGACATTGTAACTATATAGCTAGGGCATTTAAGATATGTGTTAGACAGGAACAGCAATCTCATCTAGCATATGCCCAAATTTGATCTTTATGTGACTTCCTATAATGCAAGTCCAAAATTAGTGGATACACTATAAAGTTAAAGTGAACCACTGTTCTAGTTGCTAATCCAAGTCCAAAGGCTCTGAAGTCTGAACTTCCAGCTCAGATACAGACATGCAGTATAAGCAAAAAACAAACAGACAAAACTGCAGGGTGACACACACCATACAATGGTTATGCAGGTTAAGGTTAAAAGGTAGTTATAAACTATACATCAGATATTTTATATAATGTTTCATTTCTAGGTAGAAGTGATGAGAAATTATGCATCCAATTGATTAGATTATTGAAAGGGAGGTAGCTCAATGATTGATAGTAACAACTGAAACATCTAAATTTTGATATACGGATCACTGCAAACAATTTATCAGCCCATGATATATGCAGCGTTCAGCTTTATTATGTCAGCAATACCTTAAGAAAAGGATATGAAGAAAAGGAGATCGACAGTGAGCGGTGGATGTACAATGGGTACAAAATGCCAAGGTTGCAGTATCAATATCCATACACATCACAAGAAAAAAAGACAGCGCACCAAGATTTCCAAACACGTGCATATGACATGGGTATCTGGGATTATGGGCATGACTTGTCTGCGAGCAATATAACAAATATTATACCTTATCAAACTTCTCAACACGAATCAGAGCTTTCATAAGTGTTGTATAAGTAACCACATCTGGCTTCAAGTCCTGCAGTTATTGAACCAATGGACATTTATAAAAGGGCAAGACAACCAATGGATATTCACGAACAACTACTAACTAATGCTTACATTTTCCTTCATGTACTGCAGCACTGTAAAGGCTTCAGCATCCCTCCTATCCTCACCAAATGCATTGATCAACGAATTGAGAGCTAGATGACTAGGCTTTAGACCATCAACCCTCATTGCCCTAAATGCACTTACAGCTTGCTCAGACAAACCCTGTAGGAAAATGAAATGCAAGATCATTAAAAGGTCAGACTAGTAGATCCTTTGTATATTACAGAGTTCCAATTTGCACAAAAAGGGTAGAGAATGCATTCATTTAAACCTCCTTATGGTCTGATTTGCACATACCAAGATCTGAGCTTGTACTTCTGAGGATTAAAAGTCCCCCCCGGGAATCAAAAAGGTGCATTTATTAAACACATGACAGTGTCATCTTATTACACATGAAAATGACGAGCATCAGTGATCTCAATTGCATAGCAAATGTAATGGTAGAGGTTTAATGGTAATTATCTAAAATATTAGTCATGTTCTCCCATGTCCCATCTACACAGTAAGCACGAATGATAGGTCAGACATTTAAGCATGATCATGGATATCTAGTTTCTTGCAAGATGGATATTTCATGCAAAAGCTTATTTTTATACCCACAACGAAAATAGTCCAGGTGGCCAAGACTACGCCTGTGATCCACTGTAATCTGATTATCAGTAACCATATGAATAAAGCGTTTAGCAAGATCACAGGATAAAGCAATCATATAAAGGAGTTGGTGGTAGTGACAAGGCTGTTAACATACCCTTTGTGCATAGGCATTTATCAAAGCGTTGTACATAGTAGAGGAAGGTTTTAATCCTGCAGCCTTCATATCATCCAAGCACTCAATTGCATCATTAAACCTCCCTGATTTCCCATAAATATCAATGAGAGTCGTATACGTCACAGAATTAGGCACTAAACCCTGACTTCGCATATTTGCCAACAAATTCTTCACATCATCCCATCTCTCCTGGTCCCCAAATGAATTAATCATAATGTTAAATGTAGTATTACAAGGTGAGTACCCTCCTTCCATCATTTCCTCAAACAACTCCTCCGCTCTATCATGTTTCCCTGCCCTGCAATGACAATCTATTAGGGTATTCCATGTAACTGTATCAGGTTCTATCCCCTCTGATAACATCCTATCAAAGGTAGCCATAGCATGATCAAGACAATTAAACTTGCCGAAGGTATCAATCATAACATTATAAAATACCCTATCAGGGCGCACCCCACTGTTCTCCATTTCCCTCAAAACTTGAAAAGATTTCTGCCACTCCCCTTTATCCCGGTAACTTGATAAAATCCGACTAAAAACATATGCATTAGGCTGCACGTTACTCGCTTCCATTTCCTTCAACACAATCCTCGCACTCTCCCATCTCCCCGCATTCCCATACGCATCAATCAAGAAACTATAAGTCTGTTCATTCGGCGAAACACCACTCCTCTCCATCTCCGAAACAACAAACTCCGCATCTTTCAACAAGCCTGCTTTCACATACCCTCTAAGAAGTGCATTATACGCCCTAGTCCTCGGTTTCAATCCATTATCTCTCATTTCCTCGAAAATCGCCTCTGCTTCCACTGTCCTACCACAATTCCCTAAAGCCCAGATAACAGTCACAAGCGTTGCAGTTTTCACGCTCAGTCCACTACCTTGAACCACACCTAAGAACTCCAACGCTTTACTCAAATCACCAGCTTTCGCAAACCCAACAATGATATCATTTGATAACTGCACATCTAGTTCAAGCTTATCACACTCAATTTCCCTATAAAGCTTTTGCAAAATCGCAGAATCAACTCTATTTTTCCTCATTAACGACCTAATTATCAAACTATAATTAACAAAATCCGAGGGATAACCATCCTGCCTCATTCTAGTTATCAAATTAAGCGCCTTTTCAAGATCATTATTCCGTGCACAGGCGCTAATCAAGGCATTATAAGTTAGTGGGGTCAAATTTTGCCTCTGGGAGAGCAAAAACGCCTCGTATAGTTTCTCTGATTGACCAAGCGCGTGAATCAAGATAGAGTACAGCAACTCGTAAGAGAAACAGAGGTTATGCTTTTGCAGCCATAAAACGACAGCGTAAGCGAGACCAATAGAGGAAGAGGAAGTACAGAGAGATTTTAATAGAGAGTGCCAGAGTGGACCAGGGACTGCTCGGTATGACTCGGCCAGTTGGAACTCGGTGGGGTCCAGTGAAGTAGGAGAGGATGAGGCTGGGTCAGAGTCAGTGGAAGTGGAGGTGGTGATTTTCTTGGAGAGGTAGTCGAGGAGAGGAGTGAAGTCATAACGGCGGCTTTGGAGAGGGAGAACGTCGTCGTCACTAAAGCCTTCGATATCGTTTTGTGAAGCATAGTGTAGTCGTTTTGAGTAAGAGAGAGAGGAGTCGGTGAAATTTGCGGTGGTTGAAGTGGTGGAGAGTGGTGGTTGGAAGATAAGGTTGTGGTGGAAGATTGGAGAAGTTATATAAACTGAAGGGATTCGATTTGGGAGAGGTGGGGGAAACAAAAGCATCTTACTCGGAGATAGATGGAAACTGAGAGAGCGCGAGGGTGGGGTGAAGAGTAGAGGTGGCCTTGCGGGAAGCAATAAATATTTTATCGGGTATAGATTTTTCAAAGAATACATTAATTTTATGGTCCCTCAAAGTTTGTAAATTTATTAGATCAGCCCCTGTGTTTTAATTTTGGATATGCAACCCTCGTGCTTTTGGATTTTATACTTTTGAAATTCGATATTACAATATAATTACTTGTGGAATAATTGACTTACATTTTCAACCTCATACTAAACATCACATCCCACGTAATTGGATAAAGGGACCATGAGGTTGAGCTATAGGGATTGATTTGAAAATAAAATAAAATAAAATTAAGGGATCACGCTAGTTTTTTTCTAAATTAATGGGATGTAGATTTGGTCACGGTCGTATTTTATGTTTTATGATTTTAGCGCGTGCTAATAAGGGAACATCATATCTACTACAGTGGCCATTGATTACTTTGTTCAAGAAGAATAATAAAGACATTAAATATAAAGGGGAAATATATATAAAAAGAAATGGATATAGAATTATGTTTGGTATTAATTGATTTGATAAAACAACGATTATTTTTATAATTTATTTAGTTATGATGGATAAGATATGGTAAAATATAAAAAAATATTATTATCAATTTTATATATTTAAAAAAATAATTGGATATATACATACATACATATATAAATACATACATATATATATATATAGTTTGTATTGGATGTTTAAGTTAATAATATTATAGTAATCACAATTATAAAACTAAGACTAGCTTCATGGGTTGTCCTTTCCAATTCATTTTCTAAACCTTGTAATTAGTTAATTTTTATATTAAATTTTAAAATTATAATAATAATTATTATTATTTATATTTTGGCTTTATCTAGGTTAATTATTGACTTTAATTAACCTAAATTGACTGTTATAACTTAGGACTCGGATATTATCTCAGATTGATTCTCTAGTCAAATCGTTAAATTACGATAACAATTATTTTTATTCGTGTTTGTCCTCATAACAGATGACCTGGTTTTACTTTAGATTAACTTTTGGATTGAGTTTTAAAACTACAATAATAATTATTTTTATTATTATTTTAACTTAGGTTAAGAAATAAATCTTACTCGTGACTTGGGCTTTACCCGGGGTTGACTCTTTAATTAAATTTTAAAATTTTAATAATAACCAATTAAATTTTTACATAAAGTCAAGTCAAACCAAGTCAACTAAACATGCAACCGAGACTTTGCTTCAAATTTATCTTCGATTTTGATTCAAAAACTGCAAAAATATTTATTTTTATCATTATATATCTTGATTAAATAATTTTGAAGTTGAAAGTTTTTTTATGATTATATTTTAGAAATAAAAAAATAAAAAATACTACATGTGAAGACATAGTTTTTTTTTGTGCATGGATATTGAAAATATATAAATTTACTTTAAAGTTATTTTAAAAATATATTTATTTTTATATATTTATCTCTATCTTTTCAATCAAATATATTTTAATTTTTGCTGTCCCTTTCCTTTCCGTCCAAAACAACAATTAAACATCGCAAGGAGTGTATTGGTATGTGTTTTATTTAAGAGATGTATCGTGAAGAACATGAAATATATATTTTTCACGAGGTGGGGTGCTTTTGTAAATAAACCAAGCTTAATAGTTTAATTGGTATGTTAGTAACGGTTTTTTTTTATTTAAAAATATATTAAAATAATATTTTTATATACAAATTTATTATTTATACTGGTACATAAAAAATTTAAAATAAATAAAAATTATTGACAGAAAAACACTTTTAAAATAAAAAACAAACAATATCTAAGTAAACACGTGCAGCCATTGAATCTATAGATTAGTTGGTAAAAATTACTTGACGTGTGCTGTATCTACACTTGATACCTTTTTATTTAATTTACCATGCAAGTTCAGCCTGGCTCCTATATATCTGATACATACAACGAGATTTAAATTTAATATCAAGTTTTGAAACATTCTCCAAGTTTAGTTCTAGGGCTTCTACTAAAAAATAACCTAAAAGGAATTAATAATTTTATTTTTAAAAATGTTACCAATATGGATCCTTCTCTTGATTATATTCGGGGTATATTTGCAATGGAATTCTTTATTCTAGTATAAAAGGGCATGCAAAGCTCGTCTATGAAGAAATAAGGAAAATATTATTATTGTATTAGGAATAAAATAATCAAACATAAAAAATTAAGAAGTTTATGCTTTTATACACTGTCACGAGTAATAAAAAAAATAAACAAGACGGGAGATAAAATAATTCCTTCAGTTTATTTAGCTTGTTAAAAAATAAAATAAGAATCTCTATACCTATCTAGTTATATTACAAACTTTCTATGTTTCAAAAATGTTTGTTAAAAAAATTAAAAAAATTTAACTTTATTTTACTTTAAATTAATATTTTTTAGTGTTTTCATGTTATTTTGATATCAAAAATAATTTTTTAAAAAATATTTTAAAAAATAATTATTACCAAACTTACTTAAAGAGCTATAATCATCCTTTTCTTTTTAATTACTGTGATAGATGGATAAAAAAATCAGGCAGGGATAACTAATAATTATTTTTAAATAATCAAGATAAATCTCCAAAAAGTCTCAAGCAAAAAAAGGTAAAACCTCCTATGATTTTAGAAAAATCATCAAAATACTCTACATTTAATATACGCACGGCATGTCATCAAACCTTTACAGCACACGTTTTTTCTCAAAAATATCGACGGACCAGCCTCTAAGAAAAATAAAATCCCCCAGCCACATGGACAGTCTTAATTCTACATTCAAAAAAGTTATAACATCAATTTGGTCCTTTAAGTTTCAAAAAATATTCAATTACATATTTTCATTTATATTTGATTAAAAATTCCATCTAAGTTATACTTTTTTCTCAAGGAAAAACAGCTCAACATTTTATGTGAAGAAATTATACCAAAAGTCTCCGGATAAAATTGAGAAACAAATTCCATCCATCTTATTTATTTATTTATTTTTTCTTAAGAAAGAACCGCACACACGGCACCGTTTTCCCCAACTTCAACGAAACAAAAGAGCGCCTCCCTGATTTTGCAAAACCCTAGTGCCAGAGATTGAAATAGCGGCAAGGGGTTTTTCTTCTCCTCTCTCGCAAAAAGTTCAAATCTTCTCAGTAGCCATGGGAGGATCCAGAGCTCAGCTAAACAAACCTCACAAGTCTCGCTTCTCTACTAAATCTTCCCGCAACCTTCACAAGACTTCCCTTAAAGGTTCTTCGCTCTCAATCTCTCTTACCCTTCTCTGTGATCTTTACTATTTTTATCGGATTCTAAAACGATCTCGTTTTGTGTTTTTGGCGTGTTAGACAAGAGTAGAATCGCAAAATCGGAGCGCAATGTCGCCAAGGGAGCACGAGCTGCTCGGCTTCAGCGTAACAAGATGGTAATTTTGTGTGCATATATATATATATATATATATTAAAATCCCTTTAATTTATGAAAATTGTTATTATTATTTTTTGTTAATTTTAATTTTGTGTTTGCAGTTGCGAGAGCAGAAAAAGGCGGCACTTTTGAAAGAAAAAAGAGCTTCGAGTTCATCCACGAGCGCTCCCCTTGTAATTGTGAGTATCTTCTTCAGTGAGCTTCTTGGTTCGATTTTAATTATGTTTTTTGGGTTTATGGATGATAAGAAATTCTGGGTTTCTTTTTATTTTTCGATCTGGCCAGCTTCTTTTTGGCCTTTCTGCATCTGTAAATGTAGAGTCGCTTGCTGAAGATCTTTTGAGCGTGTTATCCAATGATGGTGCTGGAGATGTTTCTTCAACAGTTGCTTCCTCTGAATACAAAATGAGGATCACAGTAGGTTCCAATGAGACATTCAATTTTCCTTGTGAACTAAGTTTGACGTTACTCTTTTCACATTCCGAAATAAATGGTTGATGTTTTCTGCTTATAGGTACTGAAAGCGCCTCATGGGAATTTGGTGTCCTGTATGGAAATGGCCAAGGTATGAATATTTCGGCAACTATGTGTTTTTTCTCCACAGGTTTTGTAGATTTGCGATTTTTTTTTAATTGGTTGGAAACTGTCTGAATTGTAGGTTGCTGATCTAATTGCTTTTGTGGCTTCCACTAACTCCTTATATGAAGCAAATGCCCCTGATTTCGGATATATTGATTCATTTGGAAGTCAATGCTTGTCTGTGTTCAGGCAACTTGGCCTGCCTAACACTGTTGTATTCCTTCGTGTAAGATCTTAGCTTACATGTTTTTCTTTCTCTGTGTATGACAACTTTATTAAGGAACGATTAGGATGGGCTGTTGTTTAATCTGAAGTGGAATTTTTCTTTTCTTTTCTTTGTCATAGGATCTACCTAGTGATCTGAAAGGGAAAAATGAACTAAAGAAGATGTCTATTTCTAACCTTGCTGGTGAGTTTCCTGAAGATTGTAAGTTCTATCCAGCAGATACAAAAGATGAGTTGCACAAGGTAATAGATGAGTACTATTAATTCTTGTCACACTATACTCTGCACGTGGTCATTGATTATTTTTGGAAAGGTAACAGTGTTTCATATGCCTTCATTTTATGTTGATTGCAGTTTCTTTGGCTATTTAAGGAGCAAAGGCTCACAGTTCCTCACTGGAGAAACCAAAGGCCTTACCTGATGTCTCAAAAGGTGCCTTTTCTATTTCCTCTCTCTCTGTGATTAGTTTCTAGGAAATTTCTAGATAGCAATGCCACCAAAGGGAAACAGTAGGACCTAGCAAATCATTTTACCAACCAGTTTTTTTTTTTTTCTGATTCTTAAGACTATATGAACAAGCACTTGAATTGTTGGTAGCTAGTTCCCTTTGCACCCCCGCACTCTATTTCCACACGAGTCTCCACTTTGCTGCCTTTTATGCTATACCTTGTTACTGGTTGTTTTCATAATTCATTTATGGATGCATTATAGGTGGATGTGGTAGCAGATGATTTGAACTCAGGAAAATGCACCCTTCTTCTTACTGGTTATCTACATGCTCACAGCCTCTCAGTTAACCAGCTGGTAAGAAATTCAGCCTTTTACCTGCTTCTGGAGAATTGCTGTTGGCTTTGCTTCTCGCAGGCTGATCTGATGGCGTATCTTATTTGCTCTTCAACATCAGGTTCATGTTGCTGGTGCGGGGGATTTCCAACTACAGAAAATTGAAATTCTGAAGGATCCAAATCCATTGAAGTTAAGGAAAGAATCGGATGCAATGGATTCAGATGATGTGATTGATGTGGAGGTATTGGCTTTTACATTCAAATAGAGGATAAATAATGAAATTGACCAAGGCTTAGCTTAATTCCATTCTTCCATCTCTTCACCCTCTCCACCGGGAAATCACTGTGCATCAGAGGCATCACTATTTAGAATAGATGTATTTGAGAAATGACACAATTTTCATATTCGCAACCTGTTTTTTATGCTCCCTAACATATCTATTTTGACTGCTTTGCCTATGCAATTAAGTTTTCCGTCTGTTTTTCGTTATCATTCCAGGTAGTTCGTTCATTGGATCCTGATTCCATGACACAGGAGCCATTGGTTGTTGAAAATGATCTGGATCCTCTTGCAGGTGAACAGGTAACTCGAACAAGCATCATAATATTTTTTCTGTTAACCAGTTATTACAAATTGTAGCGAGAATTGGTTTGAAAATGGTCAGTGTATAATTGTGGAACCATGATTTCACATCTGGTCTGTTATTGTCTGTGTTTGAAGTTTTATCAACATTCTATAGCACACCATCTTTAATACCGCAGGATTCTGAGGAAATAATTGTTTTTCTGTAAAAGACTTGCTATTTATGATGATCTTCCCTTTCAGACCTGGCCAACAGAAGCTGAAATGGCTGAGGCTGATAGAAATCAGAAACAAAAGAGGTTAAAGAAGAGGATTCTTCCTCGAGGTACTTCAGAATACCAGGTCTGTGCATGTCTTTATCGATTTCCAAAACCCCTCTGCTCACTGTATCTTGTTCTGTAGAAATTGAGTTGAGGTTTCAGTCCATGTTTGATAGTATCAAATTCCCTGAATTGCTTGCAGGCTGCTTGGATCTTGGATGAAACAGACGATGAGGGTTCAGCTAGTGGCAGTGATACTGATGATGGGATGGTATTGGATGAAACAGAAGGTTATTCTCATGGTCCCAAGGAAAAAAATAACTCAGACATTGATGATGATGATCAAGCTTCTCTGGATGATAGGGACGCCGATGAAGAAACTGACACAGATTCAGTGATGATGGTGATTCTCAAACTGTGACAGATAGTTTGATTAGTTACTTGTATGTAATCAGAGATTAAACTATTTTCTTGTGATGCAGGAAGATGATAACTTGACCAAGGAACAGATAGAGGAAGAGATTAAAAAAATCAAAGCAGCACATGCAGAGGATGAGGGTACCTTCCATTTCCCTGACCCTACAATGATGATCATTTTTTTTTTCAAGTACTGAAAAGATTTGTTTCATTGCTGATGTTTTGTTTTTCCCTTTTTGTGTTTCAGAATATCCAGATGAAGTGGATACTCCATTGGACAATCCTGCTAGAAAACGTTTCACCAAATATAGAGGTCTCAAGTCATTCAGGACCTCTTCATGGGACCCAAAGGTAATATGATCATGAAATTGTGATTGCATATTGGTTTGTCTCAGACTTTGGGAACATCACTAAAGTAATTTTCTAAATTTCAGGAGTCTCTTCCTCCAGAATATGCGAGAATTTTTGCATTTGATAAATTTGCAAAAACACAAAAACATGTCTTTGCAAAATTCTTAGATATGGAGCAAGAGAACAGGTATGACTGTGTACCAGCGGGCCAATATGCAAGGCTTCATATTAAGGAAGTACCTTCTCGTGTTGCTTCCAAGTTATCTTTGCTTGCAAAGACAGTGCCAATAATAGCATCTGGCCTTTTTCAGCATGAATCCAAGATGTCTGTTCTTCATTTTAGGTATGTTCAATGAAGCATTTTGCTGTTTTGTTGCTGCTTACAGTTTTCAGTTCTTCAGTAATCATCTACATTACTTTAATCTCTCACAATATGAGCTATTCAATGTTTTTCAGTATCAAGAAGCATGATACCTATGATGCTCCTATCAAAGCCAAAGAAGAACTAGTATTTCATGTTGGTTTTCGGCAATTTGTTGCTAGGTAATGTTATTCACCACAAGTGTTGCAATTTTACCATTCTGTGTGTCTAGATGCATGCATTATGCAACTTGACCCTGTTCTTTACTTCACAGGCCTATATTTTCCACCGATGATATGAATTCTGACAAGCACAAGATGGAGAGGTTTCTTCATGCAGGGCGTTTTTCTGTCGCATCAATTTATGCTCCTATTTCTTTTCCTCCTCTTCCATTGATAGTCTTGAAGAGTGCAGAAGGAAGTGTTGCCCCTGCAATTGCAGCTGTTGGTTCTTTGAGAAGCATTGACCCAGATAGGATAATCTTGAAGAAGATTGTATTAACTGGGTATGGATTTATTGAGCTTGAGCTTGAGACTGTGATGATCATTAGAAACATCTTCCATCTCTCTATTCTCATCCCTGCTTTTGTTACTCTTAAGCGCAGAATGAATAGTGGCTAATGTTTTGTGTGAACCTTTCCCCATCACCCAAATGGATATTCTCTGCTTATTGAAATTCCTTTATATTCTTGATGCAGTTACCCTCAACGAGTATCAAAGTTGAAAGCCTCTGTAAGATACATGTTCCATAGCCCAGAAGATGTAAGATGGTTTAAGGTGAGAGAATATCTATAGCAGATACTTTTCTTCTTATTATTACTTTTGGATGGTTGAATTGTGAATGAATTGCTCTCCGTTAACCATAATAAAATATCATTGCTGGTGTTTGCAGCCTGTGGAAGTGTATACGAAATGCGGTCGCCATGGTCGAATTAAGGAACCTGTTGGCACACATGGTATTTTTTTTTTTTTGTCTATCTACCTAAACTTTTAAGGGATTGGATTCCATTACCATCCTATGCAGGATTCCATTATGGTGCATCAGATGATTTAAATGGTGTGTATGTGGTATCTTTTTGTTGTTTGGTGGTAACTATTGTGATTTATGCTCAGGGGCAATGAAATGCACTTTTAATGGGGTCCTTCAGCAGCACGACACTGTTTGCATGAGCTTGTACAAACGTGCATATCCCAAGTGGCCAGAACACAGGTTCCCGATTCTTGATACTTGATCATGGAGTGGCCGGTTCTGCATCATGCATTGTTTCTTGTAGAAACAATGACAGCCATGGTTGTTTGTGGGAATGAAGCTCTGGTTCAGATTGTCGATTCATTTTCTTGATTTCTGGGAAGCTACAAGCAGTTGAGATTCACTGCACCTTCCCCATTGTATTTGCCAAACCCTTAAATCTATTATTGTATTTTTTTTTTTCAAGTGACAGTGGAAAGCACATTTTTGCCCATATATAGGTGCTAGGTAGCCAGGATGAAAAGAAGTTAGGGAGGAGTATATAGGAAAAACAAGCTTGTCTTCACTTAATTTATTAATTTATGCAAGAGTTCACCATTTCAATCATTTGAGCATGTGATCATGCTTATTACAAAGGATGCTCGAGGCACGAAGATAAAATGTAAAATAAATTATTTTACCAGCATGTAGACATGCTATTCGTAGCATATTAATATTTTAAAAAAATATTAAAAATATTTTAAGTCTCGAGTTCGACAGATGTGTCAAATTCAAACAATTAAATCTGGTGTCATGCTTGCCACGTCTAAATCTATTGAGTTTGAATTGAAGATTCTTGGATTTAGCTGTTAGATTCATAGTTGGTATGATTGTAAAACTTGAAGCTACTGGTCTGGCATGATTGTTAATTTTAGACGTTTGGGTCATGCTAAATTTTTATTAGAGGAATAATAAACTCATAAACATAAATACAATAAAAAAAGAAAAAGAAAAGAGAGGATAGAATTTTTATTAGAGGAATAATACTCATAAATATAAAAAATAAATTAAACATAAATACAATAAAAAAAGAAAAAAAAAAGAGAGGATAGAATTTTTATTAGAGGAATAATACTCATAAATATAAAAAATAAATTAAACATAAATACAATAAAAAAAGAAAAAAAAAAGAGAGGATAGAATTTTTATTAGAGGAATAATACTCATAAATATAAAAAATAAATTATTTGAATGGGAAGATATGATTTGAGTTTTAAAATCTAAAATATTAAATTAAATTTTTGTGATGATTTGTTGTGTATAAATTATTTATAAATAATTTTTAAACTCGCGTTGCTTGGGTATGACAAATATATTTTATTTAAACTTACTTGAATAATAATAACAATAACAACAACAACAATCATGCTAATACTAGTAGTAATAATAATAATATTAAAAACAATAACAACAACAACAATAATGACAAACCCAAGTATTTTAGGTTTGATAACTATATCTGATCAAAGTTTAGTTGAGTTTACCAACAATCCTAGACTCGCGTACTTGAGTCTGATATCAAACATGGTTGCTAGATCAAAGGTGTTTAAATCTAGCAAACCATGCAAGACCCAATCAAATAACAAACAAAAAAAGAACAATGATATACTTTAATTATTATAAGAGAGAAAAGAAAAGAAAAATATAAACAATTGATTATTAACGACAATTCAATTATGATATGTCTATACACGCTGCTCAATGTAAAAAAGGACATAATTATACATCTAGTGATATGATGGGTGGCTAGATTTGGCCACTAGTAAATGTTTCACACGTTTTCTTAATGAGCTAGACATCGCTTACATATTAGGACGTGTTTCACATGTTCTAGTAACTTTTTAATTAAAAAATAAAAAAACATTACATGAAAAATATCAAAACAACTCTATGGTCTTTTTAATTATACAAAATATTCAAAAAAAAAAATCAAAATACCCCCCAAAAAAAAGTTTTTTTAAAATCTTTTTTAAAACTAAAAAAGTTATTTACTTGTACTTGAAAATTAAAAAAAAATCTAGATACCCTTATAAAAAAAGCAAAATAGACATTTATTCACTTATAAAAAAATAAAAATTAAAACTCCTATTACAATTAACTGTGAAAAATTTATAGTAATTTTCACAAACCCTTTAACTTTTATTATAATTAACAGATATCTCTATCCTTTAATGTCAACTATTGAGATTTATCCTTTAATGTCAACTATTGAGATTGTCTTTTTTATACTTAGTATTTATGTTTTTATTTTATTTAAATGTCAACTATTGTGAGAGATTTTGAGATTTAATATTACACATTATTTTTTAAAGTATTTTTTATTTAAAATATATCAAAATAATATTTTTATTTATTTTTTAAATTTTATTTTTAATATTAACATATTAAAAAAATTAATTTAAAACACAAAAAAACATTTCAAAAATTTGTGAAACAGTGGCTGAATCACCGCCCAAACACTCCCTTGCAGTGATTTTGAAAATATGGAGAATGATCTTATTTAACTTGCTTAAAAATGACTGCTTCTAAGAAGCGTCTTTGTGACTGTAAACCCAACTATTTTAATCATAAATCAGGACACAAATTTAACTCAAAATCTGTTTTGTAACAAATATTTGATCAGAAGATCGTCAATAAGTTCAGAATGCCATCTCCAGTGGCATGGGAAACAGTCGTGTTGTTTCAACAATTCAGTGTTGCATTGAGAGCTTGCTTCAAGATATCAACTCAACTGCAGTATCTGTCACATGATCAATCAAGTATGAAGATCACTACCCTCCTGCTTGGTTACTACAGGTCATTAGCACACCCAGGCAACTGATTAAACATTTTCTCCAGGAGGTAACTCTGCAAGCTTTGGAGGTACCCCGAGTACTCGCTCCATGTCAAAACGGACTTCAATGTTGCGAACACTGTACCCAACCACCATTAGCCAATAAAGCAGCTTGGCAAGCTCTGGTGCACTAGTCTCTGTTACAGATGTCTGCAACCAGAATTGAAGTAAAAAAATTGGCTACAGAAAATCCAACTGATTATTCAAGAAATTCAAGAACACTACATAATTGTTTACTATTATCAGCATCTTGAAAGGTTCAATACACTACTCTTGCTCAAAAGATATACAACTATGGTAGTGGATTCATAAATGATATGTTCAATTCTTGATGTCAAAGAAAACATGAACCAGGGGGGAAAAAGCAACTATCAGAGATTCAATGGGGTAAGATCTCTAAAAAGAACGGCTTTCTTGGTTCACAAAAATGAAAATAAGGCCATCCCTTTTCTTCATGGAAAACAGGAAATGTTGCAGATTGACAAGTTTTCCAATAAAAACTATTGGATGCAACTTATTAATCTCGGAGAATAACCACCTACATCACATTAACCATTTATTTTCTACATTTTGAAGGAATGCTTAACTATTCATTCCAAATTGACAAGTTCATCATGATTCATTGGATAGAATCTCGATCCACTCTACTTACTAAACAATCTTTTTTGAAAACAAAGGATGTTTTTTACTAATGTGAATCAGATTCAAGGCAGTAAATCAAGAAATCTGGTTTGGTTCTTGGGCAAACCTTCATCTGGTCGGGACCTGAAACAGCCAGAAGGCGCTTGATGAACGTGTTCATTGCAAGAACAACATCCTCTCCAGCACTACTTGTCAAATCCTGCAAAATCATAAACATGCAATTTGAAGTTAAAATCTGGAACTAGAGTCAACATTACATACAGCATAGCAATCTGAAAGTGGGAAACAAGGAGGTTGCTAGAGTATGTTCGCTATACACATCAATTCTTTGTCATTCAGATTTAAGAAGAAAATAAAATTCCAAATGAACATAGCAGAAACCTCACAGTAATTGTTAACTGCATTAACTGACAGAGGCACCCCCAGCCAAGATACAGAAAAGAGCAAGAACTGAAATACCTTGAGATTTTGGGGCTCAAGAGACTTGAGATATTCCAATAATTCATTTTGTCCATTTGCAGTTTTTCTACCAACTTGACTATTGAGTTCCTCTATTTCCGCTTCAAGTAACTCAATGTATTTTTTAGCATCAATTCTTTCAGGACCAGAAACATGATTCCACCTAATAACTTCACCAGACACATTCTTCTGTGTACCAGGTGCATAATCTGGCTCATCCTGAACAGTCACAACATCCACTTATATACTGTAAAAATAATGATAAAACAAAGATAAAGTTAAATGTGCTTTATGATGAAGATAACATAAAAGTTTAGACCCATTAAACCTCTTGCCGCTAGTTATATCTTTAGAATTGAACAGACCATTTACCTTCTTTTCTTCTTGTGCATCAGGAAGTGCAACCTGCTCCAAACTTTGTTGCAACTCCAGCCGGTGTTGTGCATTCTTGAACATATAGCCCGTCATCATAACACTATACATGAGCTGCGCAAGATTTTCAGCTACCTGAAACAAAAAAACCCAAACTAATCTTTCTCAACAACAAATTGCCTACAGTTTTCAACACTAAACCACGCATTTACAAATGAGCAAATCCACTCAAACTTAATATACTTACAGTTGTAATTGTTACAGCGAAAAACTGTGGAGGTAGCGTCCCAATCATATTAGTCACTGTCTGTCGCATCGCATCAACTACCTAAACGAAAAAATGAGAAGCGCGCTTCAGTTCATATCCATATTTCCTCCAAGTATAATGCTAGACAGAGTGAAGCAATGCTGAAATTATGGCAGAATTAACTAAAAGAAAGCAAAACCTGCGGTGGTGCTCGCTTTACAAAAAGCTCCATAAACTCAGGCTGCACATTTTTGACATATTCCAGTAGAATTTCCCTCCTGTTCTTTGGCTGCTGGTTTCAAAAAAGAAAACCCAAAATCCCAATTCAATCAATCTGTACTATAAACTAAAAGATATCACAAGAAAATTAAGTGGAAAGAGATGAAAATATTACCACACTGCCATTAGGGGGCTTGGCATCACCAGATTTATTATTAGAAGAAGAGTCATCCTTGGAAGAATCGTAAGCTTTAACTCTAAAGCCTAACCTCCCTTTATTACAGTACTTCTCCTTGTTTCTTGGAAAACTAACTGAAGAACATACTCGAGGTCGAGTCGAGACAAGAACTGTTGAACTGTTCGAAGAAGAAGAGGAAGACAATTTAGATACCAAGAAAGAGCCCTTTGCTGTCAAAGAATCCATGGCCAACTCCGTCACTCAAACTCGGTAGCTTGTTTACTTAAATGGGCTGTGCCTAACGTGTTTTTCACAGCTTTGACATTGACGGAGGGGGTGTGTAAAAGAGTGGACGAGGAGGGTTTTCTTTCTGGTGCGGGAATTCTCAGGGATGAGGGCTTGTTTTGTGGGGAGAAGGGAAGAGAGGTTGCACTCTGGAAATGTAGGATGGTTTGTAGGGGATTTGGGCGGTGGAGGATCGGATGGTTAATGTTGTTTCGAGTGTATTGTCTGTTCTGTTTTTTAGCCGTTGATTCGAGTACGATGTGACTTGGAAAGGTTGCGCGAGCAGGTGGATCAACAGATCTGGGCCCTTGTTGTGGACTAGTTAATAAAACCGAAAGCCCATAATCCCATGTTTGCTTATTTATTCCTGAGAAAACTAATGTTTATCTAATTACATTTTTAAAAAAGAGAAATTACTTATTTTTCTTATAATAGTCACACGACTTTATTTAGAAGAAATTTTATTTAAAAAAGAGAGATTTTTTATATATATAATAAAAAGTGATTTTATCCTAGCCTAGCCACAAGATCCAGCTTTATAGATCAATATAGTGACATGCTAGTTTAGGATTTAATTTAAATTTGATAAGAGAAAAAATATATTTTTTTAAACCAAAGCAGTGTTATTTTCCTTTTTAAAAAACTTAGAATCACACCATTTCATGAATTTTAAATAAATAAAAGATTGAACTCATGGGAATCAACCCATGCTCATGATGTATTTCTTAAATTCAATAATCACAACTCAAATTTTACATTCATGGTTCAGAGTATAGTTATTTTTACTTTAAATTAAAAAAATGTATTAAATTATTATAGTAATATTATATTTCTCTAGTTAGGCCTAGATAAAATCTCTACTAACACCTTGTGTCTTCCGTCTAGCCCAATAAAAGGTAACTACGATAATACCCAAATTTAGATATTATACTACTTTAGCAAATAGTTAAAAGTTGAAGACAGTTTGGCCGAGTGGTCTAAGGCGCCAGATTTAGGCTCTGGTCCGAAAGGGCGTGGGTTCAAATCCCACAGCTGTCAATTTTCCTTTTTCATATGGATCACATATTTCATTTTTTTAGCACTGTAAATCTCATTGCAGCTTGCAAGCGTGACAAGTTTCAGTTTGGGCCTTTCGATTCATTAAACAAACAAGTTCTTAGCATCTTTGACAGTCCAAAAAGCTTATGTAAACCTGCTAAGACTACAGTCGAGGAGGGAGGAGGGAGGAGGCAGGCAATCGGTTTGGTGGGTTTTCAACCCAACTAAACACTCCAAGATTCCTCAACTTGTCTCAGAAATGCTGTTGACTTAACCGGACAACCTTTTCCCTTTCTTTCACTCCAACTCACTCCCTGAATTCCATTCACTAGTTCCTTAGCCCCGCTCATACAGTTCCTTAGCTCTCTATTGTAAATCTCTCAGCCGTCGTCAACGACGGTGTTTTTTATTTTGTGGCCGTGACGCTGACGCTCCTCAGGCATTTGCTTCTTTGCAGATGGTGAAGTAGCCATGCTGGTGTTGGTTTGAAGATCCTTGACAACTTAAAACTCGGTTAGGTCCTCTCTCTCTTTCTATCTCTCCATCCTTTGTATTTCATATCACGACACTAAACAAACCGAAAAATTGTAGTGTTATTGACGAAATTTTAAATAAATTTTTACGTTAAAATATATATTAATGTTATTTTTTTATTTTTTAAAAATTATTTTTAATATTAGTATAATGATTAAAAAATATATTAATTTGAAATAAATAAAAAATATTTTAAATTATTTTTTAATTTTTGAATTATTATGATACATAAATGTTAAATTTTTAAATATGTTTTCAAATAAAAAACCACTTTAAAAAATAATTTATATCATAACTTCATATATTTAGTGTGCGCTTCACATTATAATAACTTAATAAAATATGCAAATTATATCTATTTTTTATACCCAATTTTTACTATAATTTAAAATTAAAAGTAGATTTGAATAATAAAAACAAATAACTTTAGAAAGTATAGTTGTTGGAAAAACATTTCCAACCCTCCCGTGATATAGAACCACGAAAAAGTGTCTATGTGGTAATGTAGTTGCGAGTGAGGTTCACGCGCAGCCACACATAGTAACGTTTGGTTTAAAAAAAAATACATCATATTAGTATAACTTATTAAAATTAAAAATTATGTCACAAGTTTTAAGAATCAGCATTTTACAGCTTCTCGTATGGAAGGAACCACAACATACTTCCTCCGTTGTTTAATGAATAATGGAGCTATGTTCCACAATTACACTGTTTATTAAAATGAACAATTTAGTTTGTTTACTTTTTTTTATTTATTAAAAATTAGTGTGAAAAGTTTAGTTTGTTTTTTTCTTGAAAAACCAATATAGTTAATTGATTTTATTCGCATTGTTTATATGAATATGAACAATACATTTTTTTTTAAATTATTTTAAGATGAATTAATTGTAATTTTTTTTAAAAATATATATTTTGCTCGAAAAACTAGTATTTAATATTATTTAATAACACTACATAAAATAGAATGATATTACATGATGATGTAGTATTTGTGGAATTTGATTGCAATTCCAATTATCTTCTTCCCGAGTCCGATCCAATTACAAAAAATTCAATTATTATTTTTATTTTAATTATGCTTTATTCAAAAAATTAAAATGAGATTGCTTGATGATGTAACAAAAAATTCAATTTTTATTGTTGAGCGCTTAAGAAACCATAGAAAATATAGTATTTACTGGATAAATTTCGTACGTGATAACATTGCACATAGTTTAATGAAATAATAAAAAATATTTGATATCAATATTATTTATTTCATGATGTGATAACTATAATTAAATCTACAATATTTAAATTAAAAATCATTAACATATATATATATATATATATATTAAGCATTTCATGGCCTCAATTTAAAAGGTATTTTTTTAATCAAACACGTTGAATTATTTTTTGTTTAACCACAATTTTAACTAAAAATATATTTTTTCAAATCAACTTCAACTAAAAATACTTTTTATAAAATATTTTTTTTAAAATTGCAACCATAACAGCAACTTTAATATCAAATTCACCCAAAAACTTAATGATCAAAGAATATAAAGATGAGACTAATACAAAATCGCAAAGGGACATGCATTTTGTTTTTTTTGGTTACTGTAAAGGGATTACATTGAAAACACATGTAGAGTCGAGTAACGAAATATATTTAACCCTTTATTTATTTCTTCGCATGATTTTGGAAATCTCTTGCCTTTGTCCCTTTGGATGTATGGGAACGCGGTGAAACCGCGTTCCTTCAGGCTTTAATTTTTTTTATTAAAAATTATTATTTTTTTCATATTTTAAAATTATTTTAATATATTAATTTTAAAAATAATTTTTTTAAAATAAAAAATATCATTTAGAAATATTTTTACATAAAAAATATTTTCAACAATAATTATAACCACAATTCCAAAAAATCTCTGAGATACAAACCACAACATTCCCATGTAAGAAATTCCATCTCTCTCTTTTTGTTTTTTTACCATATTCTAAAAATAATCTTTTTCTAAAGCATATAAGTTCAATATATGATTAGAATTAGTAGTCAATCTTATACCATTTCATTAAAAAAATTGATCTGTTTTTTTCTTTATTAAAATAACATTATTTTAAAATTTATTAAAAAAATAATAATTCAGATTAATTTGTGAGTCAATCCACTCAAATCATGACCGGGCTGGGTTTGAATTGATTATGGTTCGAGTTTAACAACCATATTTTCGAGTGTCTCCCCGGCTACAAAGTAATAAGAGCTAATTTAAGAAACGCATGACATTCAAGACAGTTTGGCCGAGTGGTCTAAGGCGCCAGATTTAGGCTCTGGTCCGAAAGGGCGTGGGTTCAAATCCCACAGCTGTCAGATTTATTTTAATTTCTGGGCCTAAAACCTTTGGAGGCTCGGGGCAGTCCAGGCCTAAGGGGCAAATGTACGTCCGGGTTTTGGATCAGGAAAGCTGAGGTGGCAAGCAATGCTGGTTTTCCACTTTTATACCGGCTGTATACAAATATCCTCACGAGTTTTTTTTTTTTTTAAAGCACAACAGTAAAAAAATAATAATGAAAGTAACATGATTCAAAACTTATTTAAGAATTTATCATAATTTGACGAGTCGCATGTAATATTTAAAACCCGCGAGTTACCTTCAACGCTTGCAAAAAAGCAGTGAAAAGAAAAGGAGGTGGCATCACGATGATGACAGAAATAAAAGAAGTTTCGTGATTGGAAGAGAGATGACCAACAGTGTAGCGGCGTGGGCATCAATAGTTGAAGGTAGATCCAGCTAAAACTTACCATACACGGACGGACAAGATCTGGCTTAAAGTGAATGGAGTTTAGGGTAAAACAAGATATTTTAAAATATATTTTTCTATGAATATCCAATAAATAAAGTCTGTCCTCGACAGTCTTTACTTTGTAATTGAGGCATTTTATGAAATAAAAACAATCTATATTTTATAGAATATAATTCACAATATCTTGTTTATTTTTTAAGATAGCTAGCAAAGATCTTGATTCGATGTCAAAGTAATCATTGGCTTAAGCCAGCTCAGACATGTACACTAATCACAAGATCAGAAAATGATTAGCCCTTGCCCAGTTACGTTATTACCCGAAAATAGTCCCCGGCCCATTTAATTTTTAACATATTTTTAGTCTCATTTAATGCAACTATTATATATTCATGTAGAACTTGCATAATTTCTCCTTTTCCATAAAAAAAACATCACGAATAAATTATGATCCAAGTTATAGAAGAGGCTATGTATAAAAAAATTGCTAAGCATCTTGTGTTTATTTCCATAAAAAAAAAATCATAAATTTACTAAAAATCAGTTAGTCATAAATCATGTAATAAAAGAGTTTATATATATATATAAACAAACGGCCTATGCTTCTTCATGCAATTTTTTGGTTAATCACATGATGCAAGGTGAATATCTTAGCAAATTTAATAACTTTTATATTAAAAAAATCACACAAGTTTCACGTAACTTTTTAAATAATAATGTTCATTCAAGCTATGCAAAGAATACAATTTAGGGCTCTAATCAAGAAAAACAAAAGATGGTCACAGGACTTGTCTGGAAATATCTCTTTTTTCTTTGCTTGATATTTCTTGGATAACGTTTGATTATTGTTTTATGATATAAAAAAAACAAAAATAATTACCCTGTATATTTCTTATTTCTCCTCATGCTTTAATTCATGCTTTGTAGGGTTAAACTTTTTATAAAATTTTCAATTAAATAAATTTATTTTTATGTTTTCATTTATTTGTTATTTCTTACGTTACATTTAACTAGTATCATGGGAGAAAGAAATAAAGACAACAACAATAAAAATATATTTAGTTGAAAAAATAAAACAATTTTTTATCAATAAATTCGTTTCTAAACCAATTTCTATACCTTCAAAAAAAAAAAAACTTATATTTTCATGTTTTATATCTCAAAACACCACCAAACACAGCCTTAGACGACGCTGCCCTTCCATCAAATTCGTTCTCTCCTGACACCGAACGACACATCATGCAAAGCAGTCAATCCTTCCTGCCCCTAACTCCCTATCCAATAAAAAACTAATTTCCTGTTATAAACTCTCTCAGGAAATGCTGGAGCCTTGGCTAAACAGATCCACTTTTGCCTTTCCTTTCCTTTTCTCTCTCTACACGCCATTCTCTCAGAGAGGGAATAAAATCACCACCGTCAAAATGGCATCTCACCGGCGGCGCAACCACTACTATAAACGTTTCCGGTCTGTTCTGCCTTTAATATCCGCTGTTTCCGGAGTTCTTCTCATTCTCTTTGGTCTTCTCACATTTCTCGCCCCTGCACCGATTGATACTAACAATCCCCATCATAAGAACTTGGTATTGTATCGTACCGTACACTGCATTCATCTCTACGCACTGCACCGATTGATACTAACAATCCCCATAAGAACTTGGTATTGTATCGTACCGTGCGCTGCATTCATCTCTACGTATGCGTACACGTATTAATATACGATTCTGAACTTTTCTCACTTGTTTCTCTGTTTTTCTTTTGTACTCAGTTGTACACTGCAAATGATATCGTTGAAGATACGATTGGAAAGCCTGGAGAATCTGTTCTTCACATACCGGTTAGGGTTTTATATATATATATATATAAGTGGATTTTAATTGGATTTTTCTTTTTGCTTAATTAGATTTTGTTTTGAGTATTAGAAAAAAGGGAGGAAGGATCGTGATGTTTGGAGCTCGAGAAACTCGAAATATTTCTATGGATGCAGTAATGCTAGCAACAAGTTTCCAAGTAAGCTTATCTTCTCAAATTTCTAGAATCTTTTGGTCGTTCCTTAATCAGAGAGAGTTCTTTCCCGGTCCCTTTAAATATTTGTGCTTGTAATCATAAAAAGCAGTTTAAGTTACTAGAATTGGATGAGTTGTTGCTTCATTTGAGGGTTTTGTGATCGATTTGTTTTTTCTTATTTAAAATTTGTAAAACGTGGCTTCTTTTAGGAGTTTTGTTTTTGTTTTTAATTTTTTGAATATGAGTTTTTTGGATCATGTTGCAGATGCTGATGCGATTACACATCCCAATCGGTACTTGCTGATTGCTACCAGTGGAGGCTTAAATCAGCAAAGGACTGGGGTAAGTTGATTGTTTTGAGATTTTTGCTCCTCTGTTCCAAGGGTTCATTTTATGGTTTGATCATGTAACTGAGCTTCCTTGAATGTTTGCAGCCTTTTTCTTGGTTACCGGGTATATGATGCTGTAATCCCCACTGGTTTTAATGTTATGCCTCCCACCATTTTATTTGAGGCGCATGCTGGTTTATTTCATTGATTTAGTATTTGTTGGACCTCTTGAGAAAAAAGAGAAGCAAAATGGTGGACTCATAGAGGGGAGTCTTGCAATTATACAAACAAATCCCAACACAAGATAGGAGTACATGTGATTTAAAACCTACAAAATTAGAGCATTCTGTCACTCATGGGTATGCTAGACTAACAATGCACTCCTTTTTGTCTACACCTTAATCACTCATGAGTGCACTACACTAAATGTACATTCACTTGAGGCTGTGTTTTGCACCAAGTATGCTAGATCCTCTTGTAGCAGTTGTCTCTGAGTTACCAACTTTGAATGCATAGGGTGTTTTTAGAAGGTTAGCAACAGATGGAACCAAAAAATGTGGCAGAATACAGTAAAATCCCAGAGGAAAAAAAAGACTCGAGGGATGTGAGAGATTGGGAGAGTTGTAGAGGGAGATCAGTGAACTTTAAATAACAGTAAAATCCCAGAGGAAAAAAAAGACCCGAGGGATGTGAGAGATTGGGAGAGTGATCAGTGAACTTTAAACAGTGGCTATTACTAGATTGACATTCCTTGAAAGGCGTCTTTACAAATATGTTTGTGTATGTTCATGTATTAACATAGCATTAGGGAAACAGTCTGATTTGCTTAGTCTCTGTAAGGTATTTATTTTCATTTACACTAACTGCAATATCAGGATTGAGTGATGCTCTTACATGGATGTTTATTTTCTCAACTGACTTGCAGGTCATGTTTTGATTAATATTTTCTGTTAGCATTGATGTTTCACCAAACATGTTTGCAGATTACAGATGCTGTTGTTGCTGCTCGTATTTTGAATGCTACTCTTGTTGTTCCAAAACTAGACCAGAAGTCTTTTTGGAAAGATTCAAGGTTCGTTATTGAATGAGCATAACTGAAACCTTTAATTGGGATCTTCTTGCAATGATCAGTAGAGACTTGTGTTGTGATATAAGATAACTGTTATTTTATTTTCTCTAATGCAGTGATTTTTCAGAGATTTTTGATGTTGATTGGTATATTTCCTCTCTGGCAAATGATGTCAAAATCATTAAATCTCTCCCAAGAAGGAGAGGGAAAACTTGGATTCCGCATAATATGCGTGTTCCAAGGAAGTGTAGTGAGAGATGTTATCTAAATCGTGTATTACCTGTTCTTTTAAAAAGGCATGTAAGTTCTCTCGTTTCTCTGCAACCTTCTGATTGATTGCCCTGTTCTTTTAAAAAGGCATGTAAGTTCGCTCGTTTCTCTGCAACCTTCTTTTTGTATAGTATGATATCTAGCCATGCAAAATTAAGTTGGGAGAGTTCTGTTTGTTTCCTTATATCTCTGGTCTTGCAACCATGCTGATAGTTTGCCAAATTAGTCATGTTTAATCGGTAATAACATCCTAATTGCTGACCTTTAGATCCGATAGGTTCAGGATAAAAATTGTCTGTTAGGTCATATGAATCATTAACCAAGTTAGGGGGACGTGCTCATGTGGTGACTTGAATTGTGTGGACATTGTAGAGGAAATTCAATAGCACAACATCTGACAAACTTTTCTTTGATCAAACTGTGAAGGCAATAATTTTGTTTGTTTTAAGTAGTATACTTGTGAGACTCCTTATGGATCTATAATGTTTTTGGTGCAATGTTGATTAGGATATGTACCTTTATTTAATGCACTTTCTTTCTGTGTTGTATTTTCTGCTTATTTTAAGAATGACTTGACTTCCTGGACTTAATTTTGTGACAGGCAATTCAGCTCACAAAGTTTGATTATAGACTCGCAAATAAGTTGGATACACAATTGCAAAAGTTGAGATGTAGAGTCAATTACCATGCTTTAAAGTTTACAGATCCTATTCTTCGAATGGGTGAGAAATTGGTCCATCGAATGCGGATGAAAAGCAAGCATTTCATTGCCTTGCACCTGAGGTAGTCTAATTCATTTTCTGATAAAACTGGCTATATTTCTTTTTAGAAAAATACTAAACCTGCTATTTGAAGTGTTTCCCCTACTGCCCTGATCAGTGGAGCCAATTGACCCTCTTATAAGATCCACGTGGGCCCCACTAATCTGATCAATGGTGATGGATGGGAAACTATCTTAATTTTACAGTTTAGTATCAGTCTTCTGGTTGTTACTATATTATTTAATTGAAGCATGCATGTCCATTTAATACGAGAATATTAACTTGTTTCTTTATATTTCCTGGATTTATTGATTAAACCTGTAGCATGCATATTTTGAGCTCATAGTTGAAGCTATTCAGCTTAATTCACACTGTCACACCCTTGCTTGATAGGGTATACAGATGTAGCATGCATATTTTGAGCTCATAGTTTAAGCTATTCAGCTTAAGCTCCTAATCAAGTCATTCACACCGTCACACCCTTGCTTGATAGGGGATACATATTGCTTTGTGAGACTTAAATACATAAAAGCGTGTCTAACTTGTTTACTCTTGTTAAATAGTAAATAAGAACATGACTGTTTCAGAGCATTGATTACATTTTAATGATTGGGTGATTGGCCTAAGGTCAAGTGTGTTGTTGACCGTGCCACGGAAATTCAGTTTCTGGATTGGAGGTTATGCATGCATAATGGGAAGCCTATTTTCATTGGATTTTCAATTTCCAATCGATGACTTCTAAATTCAGGAAGCATAATTTAAGGACAAGCATGATAAGTTTTTCTGAAGCAGCCAAATGTTTCTTGCTATAGGTTTGAACCTGATATGCTGGCATTCTCTGGATGCTATTATGGTGGAGGTGACAAGGAAAGGAAGGAACTTGGTGCAATAAGGAAGAGGTGGAAAACTTTACATGTAGGGCTCAAGTGATGTTCTCTTCTGTGATCTATTTATTAAAAAAATCATCTTCTTAAGCTTCAGAATATTGACAGCATGAAGCTCAGTTGTAATAGAAGTTATTTATTTCTGAAGCATTTTGAAATTCTTCTAAGACTGTCACTATAAGGAGCACAAAATTTGATTTAGTGCTGAATCTGAATCCAAGTGATTTTCACTTCCCTGTGAATTCATTTGGCTTCCATCATGCATGTTTGTACTCCAGATCTGGAGCATCTAATGTGCTTATACATTTGCAGGCAAGTAACCCTGATAAGGAAAGGAGGCATGGAAAGTGCCCGCTAACTCCAAAAGAAGTTGGCCTTATGTTGAGAGCACTGGGTTATGGAAGTGATGTTCATATTTATGTGGCATCTGGAGAAGTGTATGATGGGGAAGATACATTGGCACCCTTAAAAGCACTCTTCCCCAACTTCTATACTAAAGAGACTTTAGCTAGCAAGGAGGAGCTGGAACCATTTTCTTCATTTTCTTCAAGAATGGCTGCACTTGACTTCATTGTTTGCGATGAAAGTGATGTGTTTGTTACCAACAACAATGGTAATATGGCTAAAATATTAGCTGGACGAAGGTAGTTAACCTTTCCTTCTCTTTTCTATATTCTTTTTTGACTTTTTCTGTGTCAATGGGGACTAATTTAGATGTTCTTAAATTGCAGGAGATATTTTGGACACAAACCTACCATTCGTCCAAATGCTAAAAAATTGTATAGATTGTTCTTGAACCAAACTACCATGTCATGGGAAGCATTTGCCTCTAAAATGCGTACTTTCCAGAGGGGCTTCATGGGGGAGCCAAAAGAAGTGAGGCCAGGCAGGGGAGAGTTTCATGAGAACCCACACACCTGCATTTGTGAAGATTCTGAAGCCAAGGCAAAGAAAAACTCAGGACCTAGAAAATATGGGAAGGGGTATGACGCACTGGGAGATGATATACCAAGTGACTATCAGAATGTTGATGATGAGCCAGAATTGCCTGATCCTGATGATGATGGAGACCAAGATGATCCTCAAGAGACAGGTCAGTTCAATGAAACCGGTATGGATTATGATGAATTGACCAATGAAGAACCTGAGTTGGAAGAAATTCTTTCAGACTAGACAGAGCTACCTTGGGTTCTCCACCATGCTTAACAATTATTCTGTTGAGTGTTTGAAGATCATGCTGCCTATACCCGACCTGCTGTATATAAAACTTCCAGGATAGAGCCCCCCACAATGCCCTGATATCAAGATACGACACAGCTTTTTTATTGAGTTATTTATGACTGAGGTGTTGTGAGCATCATATCCGGAAGTTGTGATCCTTGAGTTGCACATTGGATCTTTCATGAGTCTTTAGAGTTCAGCCTCTATGCAGTGAAATTCAGGAAATGGGTCTGAAGACAGAGTTGGAGTTGAGTCTTTTAAGTCTGAAGTTTTGCTAGATTGATGGTTAACGCCCCACTGATTGTTCAACAGTTGATGAGAGATTGTAAACTAGTCCTCTTCCCGAGGGGGAAACAAAAAAAAGGAAAAAAAAAATTGTTTGTCACAGTCGAAGAACTTTATTCCATCTCTTTCTGCCCCTTTGGTAACTTTTCTTCAAGGCCGGCCATTTTAGTGTTTTACAAGTGAGATCACTGAACGCCAAGCTGATAGGTCACGCCCATGTACATTGCTTAGGGTTTTTTTTTTCTTTTGCCTTACATATTTTCTTTGGACTGCAGTCACTGCTGGTGGTTGGAGAGTGTTGTAAAAACTAGAAATATTGAAGATTTTGTTAGTTAAGTTAATTGATGAAGTTGCTTGCCATCTGGGAAACCGCTAGAAACATCCTAGCTGCTCTCTACTGATGTTTCCGTTTGAAGGGGATACAAAGTCACACATGTACACAACTCTGATCTTGGATGCTGATTCTTCCCAGGTCATCGAATGCATGACCAAGATGTCTTCAGTCACAATATCATCGAATTCGTTCTTCCTCTTCTAAATATTCTCTGACTTGTCTCTATCGTTGGGGGCTAAAGTCCCACAGCTCTACCTTAGTCACAGTATTAGAAGAGGAAGAATAGTCCATTGGAGTGCATGCTGCCTTCAGTTCCTGCTATTTAGATCATTAACCAAACCCGTAGTTGATAGTTTCCACATATGGAGAGAGGGCAGATTGGATTATATTTTCATGGAGTTTTAATTTCTCCCTCACAAGTCATAAAAACATGTGGCCGTAAGTGATAACTCTAGCTATAAAATCTAATTTGGTTTGGTGCATCAAACCCGGTGATTTGTCAATCCAAAACCATATTTACTTTAAATTAATATTTTTTTAATTGAAAGCACTGTTTTTTTATTTTTATTAAAAAAATCATACCATGGGTTGACTTGTCGAGAGGCTACTTTAAATTACGTTAACGGGGAAAATAGTAATTTTAAAAGCTTGAAATTTGAACCTTTTATTACTTTTATATGAATTTTTTTTCGACTTTTAATATGAATTGAAGAGCAAGGATACCTTGTGATTTGGAGCGAGCAAGCTAGCCTCTCTCACCTTCATTTGGGCTTTTCTAATCGAAACATCACAAATGGGCCTTGAATCATCAAGATTCCAATAGTTTCTTCTTAATGGGCCAGCATTAACATTGAGAGAAAAAATAAAAGAAAAACTAACAGATTCCATACAATACCCTTGCTTCGATCTTGGCTTCATCATCTTCAAGTAAAGTGAGAAGAAAAAAAAAAAATGCAAGGAGGATCATCGGGCATTGGCTATGGACTCAAATATCAGGTCAAAATTACAAACCCTAATTCCTTCTCTTCCATAAAATCTGTTCAATTTTAACCCTAGTTTTGCTCCATAAATTCAATGTCCTCCAGGCAAGGTGCATATCAGATGTGCAAGCAGACACGGATCACACCAGCTTCATCACTGGAACTCTCAGTCTCAGAGAAGAAAACGAGGTCAAATCTCTTGTGCGCTACATTTTGATTGTTTTGTTGACTATTTTATTGGATCTAATGAGTGAAATTGTAATGTGGAATAGGTGCATTTGCTTAGGTTATCTTCAGGTGGAACTGAATTGATATGTGAAGGGTTGTTTTCGCATCCTAATGAGATCTGGGATCTCTCTTCTTGTCCTTTTGATCAACGCATTTTCTCCACTGTTTTCTCTACTGGTAAATCACTCGCTGCGATCTGCTTGGATTTGTTTGATTATGGAATTCGTAATCAGTAATTTGTTTATCATGCGATAACAATCCGGCACCGGGCGCCTTAAATCTTGCAATTAGAGAATTAGTATGTGAGCTGAATTAGAGTGGTTGACGGGATTCTGTCTTTGTGATTGAAGGTGAGTCATTTGGAGCCGCGGTGTGGCAGATTCCTGAGTTATATGGCCAATTAAATTCTCCGCAATTGGAAAGGATTGCGTCTCTTGATGGACATGTTGGGAAGGTTAATTGGTGAGTTTGTAGTGTTAATTTATCTATCTCTTGTTTGTTTGATTTTGTGTGTGTGTGTGTGTGTGTATTTTATGGTGACGAATTTTTGTGTTTTGTTCATAAATTGTGGATATTTGGATCCTTACATGGTTGCCTTTGTCTTTCTTGCCATATGTGGGTACCCAACAGCATTCTCTGGTGGCCATCTGGAAGAAATGATAAGTTGATAAGCATTGATGACGAAAATCTTTTCTTATGGAGTTTAGATTGTTCGAGAAAAGCAGCCCAGGTAGAAGTTATACTGTATATCTAGCATAGTTATGTTTCTGGTGTTTGTGTTTATGATGATATAGATAGTCGCACAATCATTTCCATGTAAAAATGATGGAAATTGGTGTTTTGGAAGATACAATTTTGTCATTGTATGGTGACTGTGGATAAGATAAACTAGTAAAGTGGAAATGTGCAAATCTGTTACAATTCACTCTTGATTTCTTATACTGATCCTTATTCATATATTACTGAAAAATCCAGGTGCAATCGAAGGAGTCAGCAGGTATGCTTCATTACTTATCTGGTGGAGCCTGGGATCCACATGATGTGAATGCTGTTGCAGCAACTTGTGAATCCTCTGTCCAGTTTTGGGATTTACGGACAATGAAGTATGATAGTTCTGCACATCTTTTCCCATTTCTTTTAAAAATCCATTCATTATAACTAGCATTCCAAGTCTTGAGCTGGAGAGTTTACCTCGTTAACTTTTATTAGACTTAAACACAAATGAATAAGTTCTAAGATTTTTTTTTATTTGAATAATAGGTTGTTGCCTTCTAGTTTAGCTTTGTGCACAGATCTCTACATTGGTTGTTGAGAATCTGACTTCTTCTTTTTTACAAAATTTTAAATGGTTTTTCTGGAACTGCAAAATGGATGGTGTCTTGCCATTAGACGATGCATTTCGATCATGGTTAACAATTTGATTTATGTGTTTACAGGAAAACAAGCTCTATTGAGTGTGGCCATGTGCGCGACGTCGACTATGACACCAGGAAGATGCATATACTGGTAAGTGTTACCTTGTAACTCTGTTTACCTCTAGAAGTGCATCACTGCTTCAATATATAATCATGTGTCTGTAGTAATAAGGAAATATGCTTTTTGGAGTGGTTGAGGGCGTCAAAAGTGTAAACACTATTTCATTGTCCTTTTGAGATTTGTTTAAATGTGGAGAAAACTACCAAGGAGGGCATCAGGGAAAGGACCTGATTGAAATTAGCTTCAAATGCAAAGAATACTGTTCTGTTACAAAGATCCTTAACTTTCTCGTGACACTTCATGAACTTCAATATCTGTCAAAATATTCTTGTTGAATAATGCTGTTCTTTGGCTATGATACTGCTGACTATGGAGATCTATTGGCATTAATGAATTAATCATTACAGGTTACTGCAGAGGATGAATCTGGGATACACATATGGGATCTTAGAATGCCAAAGGTTCCTATAAATGAGCTTCGTGGACATTCACATTGGTAATCCATTTCTTCCATGTCACAGTTCTGATGAGCTATTCTGGTCATCTTATTGCATGTGCATCATATGTTCTTATTTAATCAAGTTTGATGTTTTGTATTTGCTCCTCCTCCAGTGTAATAAGATTCTTTCACTGTTTCCAAATTTTGGCAGGACATGCGCTGTCACATGTAACCCTGAATATGAAGGACTGATTCTGGTCTCTCTCTCTCTCTCTCTCTCATCCCCCCTGCCTTCCACACACGAGCGCATACACTTGCACCATCTTTTTTTTCCATAATGTCTTCTGCCATAGATTAATCACTAAAGAGCACCGTTTGTCTAAAATGTCAAAATACAATTGAGTTCATAGGTGGAAAGTTAAGCAACCTTTTCTGTGTCATGTTTTTATTTCTGGGAAGAATGTGCTTTCTCAAAGGGACATTGCTTATGGCATATGGCGAGTATAAAGCACTGGTCACAATTATCACTGTTTCTTGGCCGTTATGTATCTTCTATTATATGCCTTATGAATAAGGCAGTGGGAGAAATATCATTCCATTTGAAGTCATTCATTGTCTGGATGACTGTTACTTTTAACAAAACAAATTACCATTTCTTCTATCTATGTTATTTATTAGCATTTTCCTGATCAGAGGTGAGTTCTTGCAGAGTGGTGGTACAGACTCGACTGTCAATTTTTGGTTCGCTTCTACAAGCAGTGATGAGTTCACATCTGGAAGGTCATTTTCTTATTTGTTTACCAGATGTCTTACTTGACATTTTCACTCTTCTTGGTCCTGATAATCTCATCAATGTGGTTGTATTTAGTAGTGTGGTTGCGTCACCAACTCAGAAACTCGATCCGTTGCTGTACTCATTCAATGACTATGAAGACAGTGTCTATGGTAACAAATGAAGCCATATGTTATCTTTAAACTGTAAATTTTAAACTCTTAACTGACCAGTAACCTGTGATAATAGGGCTTGCTTGGAGTTCTCGGGAACCTTGGATTTTTGCATCTTTATCCTATGATGGGAGGGTAAGGTCACTAATTATTTACCATAGCAAGAAACATTAGGAAGTGTCACTCATTTTATTCGGAGAAAAGAATTTTAGCACTGATGCATAGCCTCTTATTGCAAAAGCCATGCACCTTCCATCTTCCTGGCCAAGGCTGCCAAGTTAATTATTGGTTTGAGTACTACACAACGTTACTTGTATTACTATTAGAAGCTTCAATTTGAATTGCATTTGCAGAGTCCATGTTCTCTTGCTAAGGGTGTAATAAACCAAACCCACTAATACAAAAGTTAGATGGCGTGGTGTAATAAACCAAACCCACTAATACAACACTTTGAAAGTTAGATGGCATGGAGAAACTCATTCAGACATTTGTTCACAGTCTAATCATTAAAATTGCTTGTCATGTCTTGCAGGTGGTTGTAGAATCAGTAAAGCCTTATCTCCCCAGAACATGAATTCATCACGGATTTCCCCACGTTAAACCATCTTGTGGCGGTTTCCACTAACACAGCAGTGCAAATTCTAATGGGTGGCTGTCAAGAATCTGTTCTAGCGCAACATTGAAGTCTTCTCATCATGTCGGTGCTCAGTGATGCATGTTGTGCTGTTAAGATGCGGAAGAGCTTCATTCGACGCTCTATCTTACCATGCATGTATGTATACAAACTCTGCAAAAGGAACAAATTTATATTCAATGGAATCCACGAGGACACGATTTGCCAAATTTCAACTGTATGGTCATCTTAAATCTATAAATCTATCATTTGAGATCAGGAGTTCTTCAATGGATTAGAAGAATAAAACTAACACTCCGATAATCTTTTGCATAATGATTTTTTGGGAAGAATCTTAGCCGTTGAATTCGAGGAACCAGTCTTTAGGGACCAAGATTTATGGATAGGTATTCTGGATATAGCTGGTTCATAGTGGGGTTTCTTCCTCCTCCTCCTCCTCCTTATCGACATTGGTCATCTCGTTGAGTTTTCCACATTGGACGGAGATGGGGCCTCTTCTTGAGGAGGGGTGAGGTGGCTGTGGTCCTTTTTGTGCTGACGAATGTAAACCTGAAAAAACGGAGACGAAAACGAACATATGGTTGTCATTGATCCTCTGTTCTCTCTCCCGCGACTATACCAAATAGAGTTCTCTTTACTTGCTGCCTCAGAGACCTTTCTGAACATGTTGTCCTTTGAAGTGACATGAAGCTTATCCAGAACACAATTGGTACGAGTCAGCATTAAAAACGTTTGGTTTCCTCGTCCATCGGCAAAGCTCCAAGTTTTCCACACTGTGTCATGTCATGTTGACAAGTGGCGGTCTCACTCACCATAAGCATCTCCTGCCACTTATTTCATGACACGCAAGGTGCCTAGCTTTCAGCCCTTATCCACTATCAAAATTTCACGGCGAGCCATGTCACCATGCCACTGTGTGGTGAGAATGCAAGAAAATGTCAAAGAAAACGAAAAAAAAAAAGTGTTTGCTTTATGAAGTGGCAATTCTAATTTTATTTGGATAAGATGTGTCGTTATTCATTTTTTTTATTTTTGTACATATTTAAAAAGGAATACAAAAAAATAGAAAAGTCTAAAACTAGGTCTTTTCAACAAATTTAGTTGTTTTCGTTACTTTTATTTATTTTTTTATGTTGAAAAACAAAGAAAATCATTAGAAATACAAAAATATTGAAAAAATAAGAAAACACAAAAATAAAAAACATAACTAGGGTTGAAATTGTACTAGTAATTAAGTATTGCATGCAAAAATAAAGTTTGAGAATTTTCTTATCATAATTGAGATTTGGATTGAAGAGAAAATTGAGAAAAATAGCTTAATTTGATTTAATTGCGCTAAATTTGAAAGAAATATGAATTTCAATAATGAAAAATTAATTTGTAAGAAATAGCCGGATAATAAATTAATTAAGGGTTTAATTGAAATAAAAAATTAATACTGAAAATTAGTTAGTTAAAATTGTAAAAGTTTTTTAAATAAGTGATGAATTTGCAATAATTGGTTAAATCTCATGGTCTAAATTTATTTAATTATGGATGTAGTTGGAAAAAAAAAGAATTAGGGGAAAATTCATATGAAATTGCATAAATTTAAAAATCAATTAATAAATTAAAAGAGATTGTGTTGGAAAGATCAGCAAGATTGAAAATCCTAATAGAATGAAATTCAAAATAAAATGAGTCTAAAATGAAAATGAGGGAATATTCCAAGGACCAATTAACTTTTTTATATAACTTTGTTTCAGTCCTTTTTGTTTCATTAAAATCAACTTATTCCAATCCAATTAAGTCCAAATGAGTTAAATTAATTTGATTCAACCCATTCGTTCATATTTTTAGTCCAATTGTTTTCAATTTAGTTCCATTTTAGTCCAATTATTTTGTCCAATTATATCCAAAATCCATTCAAATCAAGCAATCCATCAATTAATTTTAGATCTTTCAATCAAGCAATGTCAAATTAATTTCTTCGAAGTCCGTTATATAAGAATGAAAATTTTTAAGCATATTTCAGAAAATTAATTACATTAAATGGGCCAAAGCCCATTCTCACTTTTACCAATCTCATTGGTTTCGTACCCATTTTAGAAGTGGCTTAGATGACAAGTTTTTGTTTTAAGAGGACGAAGTCACAACCTTGTGAAAGATACATCTTTTTTTAGAGGATCAAGTGTCGCTTTTGTATATATATATATATATAACTAAAATAACAAGTCTGATTTTAAAATAACCTGCGTTAAAATTTGTTTTTTTACTAGTAACCAAAACAACAAGACTTTTATTTTTAGGTATTGATGCTAAATTTCTCTAAAAAAAAATCAAAAATAAAAGAAATTTTATTTTAAAATAATTATAATAATTAATGATAATAAAAAATCTATATTTAAGAGAAAACACATGGTAAATATAACATTTTACAAGAAAAAATATGATAAAAATGATATTATTTTTTATTTAGATATAACTGATTTAATGTCTAAATCTCTGAAATCATGTTTAATTTATAAAAAGATTCATAGTTACTTCTCATTATTAGATAACAACTTCTAATTTTTCTCGATATATCTTTTCCTTTTCAATGTTAGGAGTCCTCGACCAACATCTGTCAAGGTGCGATAAAGTGGATAAATATTTTCTCTCATTGAGTGAAAATAAAAAATAATCATCAACAAAGACTTCATAAAAATAATATCTAGATTTCTCCTAGGTTTGTTCATGACTTCATGTTGTAGACTATAGTCATTCTGTGGGTTGTGGCTGTGAATATATCTTATTTTGCTAGTGAGATGCTTAAAGCTTAAAGCCAAAGTTTATTTTTTTAAAAAATAGCCAAGTAATATAATTTTTTTATATAATAATATAACACAATTTAATACATGTAATACGTGACATTTTGAAGTTATTATCAATAAAAACACCATATTTTAAATAAATTAATAAATAAATTATCACAATAAAAATATATATTAGATGTATATCAAAACTCTAATTATAAAATTATCTGTATTGTTGAAAATATCATAGATCAATATCTCTAGATTTTTTTTTTCTTTCCCCTCCAAAAAAAATCTTCTTACTGTGTACGGTACAATGTCTTCACCGCGGAGAAGAACGAGGCAAAAATTATTGAAAGATTATCTCGTCACAAAATCAAAAGGACTAATGAAATACAATTTTCAGTTTTTTTTTACTCTGTTCATCTATTGATGATAAAGATTTGAATAATGGAGTTTTTGAATTTTTATCAAATAAGCTTTTGTCTCCGTGTTTACACTGTGTCTTGTATCCATCTCCAGGTTGGTCAAACCTCAATCAAAATCCCCGGAGTAAGCTTTGCCGTTTCTCAATATAATGATTTATTATTGAATTTATCCTTTTGTTTTCTTTTTCTTCGAGATTTATGATTATTGGCTTGTCCCTTCGGCTATTTAGTACCTACTTGTTCAGAATATAGGCTGCGGTGAATACTTTTATAATACTATATTTTATCAGTTTTTTTTTAAATAAATACAAGGATAAAAAATAAAATTCGTAACTCATATAAAATAATAAAAATATTTCCTCATGATATTTTTTTTATTTAAAGTACAACCCCCAAAGTAACTAAAACCATACCTTCTAAATCACTATAAAATTTATTTATCTAAAATATAGTATAAAAAATAAATAATAAAATATCACTAGTTACTATTGAAATACTATAAAATTTCGAGTTGAGGAGTTAATTTAAATTATAATTTTAAAAAATTAAAAATGTGTTGATTTGATAAAAAATATATTTTAAAATAAAATATATTATTCTTCTAAGAACTCATTTGAAATGTACTAATTTTTTTTAAATTTTTTTAAAAGCATTTTTATTTTGAAAGATTATTAAATTATTATTTTTTATATTTTTTAAGTAATAATGTTAAAAATTTAAACAAACTATTTAAATATATTTTTAAATAAAAAAATACTGAATATCATCCACAACATTAATAATGGATCTCTGAATCAACCAATTATTGAGTTAATTTAAAACTATAATTTGTACAAAGAAAGAAGAAAGAAGCGTGGGGGCTGAAGAAGAGACAGGTGTAAAAAGGAGAAAGGAAGAAGGGATCACGAAGCACAAAGGTGGGACCTGTCTAGTCACGTGTATGATTAAATCCCAGGATTCGCAGCCATCGCCGATCTGATCTCTCTCTCTCTCTCTCTCACTCACTCACTCACCCAGCGCCCACCGCTCCCATCTCTCCTCCTCTCCTCCTTTCTCTCTCTAGAAATCCTTCGTCAAGCAAACGTCTCACCAACATTTTTTTTTTATATTTAAATCCCCCGATATTCTCTCCTTTGCCCCAACCTTTTCTAATTTTATTTTATTTGTTAGAAGTCGAAGCTTCCACTCTCTACTTCCATCACTTCAAAAACCACACTTGCTGTCTCTTGGATGGCATTTTCGTAAGTAATGGCGGCGAGTTCTAGTGGTTTTACGGCTCACCTCGGTTTCAAGCTCAGCCGATTCAGCAGTTCTCCGCTCCACGCCTATAGCCATGGGTTGGACTCGAGGAAGAAGAAGCGGAGGGGGAGGTTGTTCCTCGACGGTAACGGAGTACGGGTGAGTCGAATTAGTTGCTGCTGCTCTGATTCAGTAGTTAGGAGAGCGTCCGGGTCGGGTAATAGTGTTGAGAAACCCGAGGAGAAACGCTCTCATAGAAGTCGATTCCAAGCCATTCCTGCATTGCCTTTTCCTTCTCACCAGTATGACGCTGCCCTCAACTGTGATTTTACTATCAATTTCACTTAATTTTTTTAATGAGTTTTTAATTTTTAATTGTTTTTTGAAATTAATGCTGTAGGTCTCGGTTTGGTACGAAACAAGAGAAGTTTTATCCGAGATGTACGCCGAGAAACACCGGTCCACAGTCGCGAGATACGCCGCCGAAGCGAGGTAATTTCACGCTTCTTGGATTGGGTTTTGCGTTGATTTCAAAGTGAATTGTTTTTTGAACAATTTGCTGAATGATTGGCTTGTGTAGATACTGGCATTGCAAATGAGAAAGATATGGGCATCAACTTGTTAAAGGAAAATGTTAGTGAGACTGGGACTAATGAAGATGGAAGTACTTGGTTTCGAGAAAGTGGAGAGGATCTTGGCGCAAATGGGTATAGATGTAGATGGACGAAGATGGGTGGTCGATCACATGATGACTCCACCCAATGGGAAGAAACGGTATAATCTCTTCTTTTGTTTCCTAATCACATGATGTTTTGCTTGTTTGAGCATCTGATTTGAGATGGGAGTGAATCGAAATCGGTATCGGAATCAATTTTTTTACCAATTCATTACTAAAATGGTTATCAGGATGTTACTTTTTTTTTACGGGTGATGGCAATGAACTTTTTCTGATTTTGAATCCAGATTCTAGGTGGTAACCAGTTTTACATCCATTGTTGTACTATACGATGTGATTATAGTCCCAGTATCCAAAATTCATTAAGTTAGGACTTGATCGTCCTCAAGGTTTTGATTTTATAACTAATCACCCCCTTTAAGTTGAATTACACCGTAGTAAAGGTTGTTGATGATGCTGACGCAATTTCTTATGAAAGGTTGCATCTTGTCTTTGCTCCCTTCTTTTCTTTTCCTGTATCTGGTAGGAACGGTGATAAAGGTTATGGACGCGAGCTTTCTGAAATGTTCAGCTCGATGTTACTAGTCAATTGTCATGAATTTGTTTTTTTTCCAACTTTGTCATTGATTTTATAACCCCACTAAGTATCATCCCAGGTGGATGCATTTAATTGGATTTATTGATCTCCTTGACAGTGGTGGGAGAAAAGTGACTGGACAGGATACAAAGAGCTAGGTATATTGTTTGTCTTATCATTTACAGGACAGGATGATTATTTACAATTTTAGTGGGTTGGAGGTTAATCATATTGAAGTGTTCACCCTCAATCGAGTTCATATTTCTTAGGTGTGGAGAAATCTGGAAGAAATGCTGAAGGGGATTCGTGGTGGGAAACATGGCAAGAGATGCTTCATCAAGATGAATGGAGGTATAGTTTCTACCATGCTGCCTATGCAAATAAAATTTAGCTTTGGTCATGAAACGAGTGTCTTCTGTTTATCATGGTTTGAACTTTTCATTAATAAATCACTTTCTTATTTTGTTACTGCAGTAATCTTGCAAGAATAGAGAGGAGTGCACAGAAACAAGCGAAATCGGGCACTGAAAATGCTGGATGGTATGAGAAGTGGTAAGTTAATATTCCAATGCAGAGTGATAATGATGAATATTAGTTGTTTTGGTTAAGTATGCTTTAATTTTGGACTCAGGTGGGAGAAATATGATGCTAAAGGCTGGACTGAGAAAGGGGCAAATAAGTATGGAAGATTGAATGAGCAGTCATGGTGGGAGAAGTGGGGAGAGCATTATGATGGAAGAGGCTCTGTTACAAAATGGTTTTCCCATTCTCCATCTTATCTTTTCCTTGGACTTCAATCTGCTTTTAGCTTGCTTATAAGTTTGGACATTTGTATACTCATTATCTGTCATCATCAATGTCAAATTATTAATCTATTGATGTCTTAAGAAAAGAGGCTTTGAGATCAGTTATAAACAGTTGAAAGGTCTCAAGTAGTCACAGCCTAACTATTAGTATAGAAATTTTCAGGATTTCAGATGCTGATGGTGCAGTAGATGTAGGAGGAACAGTTACCATGAAATATGTGTTGAAACCAAGTATATGAATAATTGTTTCTGTCCTTGGGAAACTTTTAGAAAACGGTCATTATTTTGAACAATGATACAATAAAAATATCTCAGAAAATATGTGAAACTTAAATGGTCTAAATTTTTCAATAGCACTTCCTTTCTTTGTACCTATCACTCTGCTTTGGGAATAATGGAAAGATTGCACCAAGTTTTACTCCTCCTCATGTGTCTCAATTAACTTCATAATTGGAAGAGCTTGAAAATAGTTTCACTAAGTGTTCTTGTTTCACTCCTCAGGACAGATAAATGGGCCGAGACTGAATTGGGAACCAAATGGGGAGACAAGTGGGAAGAAAAGTTCTTTGCTGGCATAGGTTCACGCCATGGAGAGACATGGCATGTTTCTCCAATTGGTGGACGTATGTGTTTGCTCATGTTATATGTGCCTCTGACCTAATCTCCTTTAATTATTTATGTTGATTTTACTTTAGACCACTGCCTTTGTTTATTAGAAACTTGTTCAAGTACATCCTTCATAGGATACTCTCATTACCCATCCATTGATTTGGAAACTCACTTTCACAGTAACCTGCCAACATTCACAATCCAGGAGGATTAACTTCTCTCACATATTTGAACGCTTAACTTGCTAGGTTTGTTCTAACCAGGTCTAATTAGTTTCTACTACAGCTTCAAACTCCTTTCTTCTTATCGCTTTGACTGTGGAGATTAAGTAATCCAGTGCATCACTGATGTGCACTTGTAGAATACAAATGGACTCGATAGGAGATTCTACCATGTATTTAGGAGGGGAACAGGAACTAACTCAGCCCATTAGTTGTCCTTGTCAAAATGACTGGATTGAGTTATCTGATCGAAATGTCCATGTTTGACTATATTGACATAGTTTCTGGAGTCTGGTGTAACTTATTGTGCTTCATGTTCAGGTTGGTCAAGGACGTGGGGAGAGGAACATTTTGGAAACGGGTATGCAACTCTGTATATATGTTAGTTTGTTCTGCATGCTGTATTGGGAACCATCATCCAATGTTTCTTTATCCTACAGGAAAGTTCACAAATACGGAAAAAGCACGACAAGTGAAAGCTGGGATATTGTTGTGGACGAAGAAACCTATTATGAGTAAGAATGTGCTTTTCTTAGTCCTTGCACTAAAGATGTAAATTTCACTTATACAATTGCATTAACTTAAAAATTTCATGTTTTTGAAAAAAGGGCCGAACCTCATTATGGATGGGCTGATGTCGTGGGTGATTCAAGCCAGTTATTATCAATCGAACCCCGGGAAAGGCCACCAGGTGTCTACCCAAATCTCGACTTCGGGCCATCTCCTCCACCTCCAGTCGATGACTTGCCAGACTCGCCTCTCCCTCCCTCACAATGAAGACCTGATTTTCAGGTTCCTTATTTTGTTCTAGGTGTTTTCATGTTTATCTCATCTGAATCCAATCAATCATATTTGTTTAAAACGTCCCACGAAATAGTATTGTGAATTAGTGCTTTTCAATTTATTCATTCTTTGGATGACAAATGCATCCTGGGTTTTGGGCACTTACTATTTGTCTAAATATTGGATGCTATATCATTTTCCTAGAATAGGATGTGGGAATTTTAGGGAGTGATTAGTAGTATTTTATTTCTATTCTCTTTGTATCTATTTTTTTTTAGAGTGGATCGATATGATGTCAGTGGTTGCTCTCTCGACTATGGATGCAAGATGTTATTCAGTCCCTGGTTTCTTCAGGTTTTACAAGTTAATCCTTGCTTTTTAGGTGTTATTTGACCGTTGTTCTTGTTTTGTAAATGTCCAAATTGCCTATAATTTGAGTTTTTTTTTTTTGTAACGGGTAAATTTTGATATTTCAATAGAAATGAAGGATATTTTAGTAAAATAATAATTGAATTATCATGGAAAACCAGTGAAAGAACTCAGTTATAAGAAAAGATTCAAACAGAAAGATTCTATTTTTTAAACTGTAGGGATTGACCCGTTATTTTACTAAAAACTCGTGGATTAAATAATATTTACATGAAAAATAACAAGTGAGGAGAGAGCTTGGATATCGGGAGATTATTAGACTTCGTACCATAAATGTAAGTGTTATAATTCAATTTTAACCTATTCTGATTTTTGATTGAGGGTGCAATTTGACAATTTATAGAAGAATTATGGACTATAATGAATTTTTGTTTAAACAAACTATAAATAAATCTATTTTCAAATTTGATTTTTAAAATTCGAGTAAGCCTTTCTCCCCTTCACCACCTTTATTTCAATCTTTGCTCAGCTACCAGACGGCACCCCTTCATCTTCATCGTTGTCACCATAACACCCACCAACAATAAAGGAATTTCCGTCCCTCTCTCTCTTCTGCCATCATTAAGCCATCAGCTCTCCACCCCCATGGTGGTCAAGACACAATAGTAGCTTCTTCGTCCTCTAGGTTTCCACCATCTTCTTCAACAGTCCATCACCAGCCTCCTCTCAACTGATCTCAACCAAGACCTCTGCAACAGTCACCGCAGTTAGCTTTCTTCATGGCCTGTAGCTCCTTTCTTTAATATCCACGCCGTTCACTCCACAGTTACCTCCACAATCACCACCAGTGATTAGAACCAGCAACTTAAACTGACCCATAACAGTCTCTACTCATTCTTCCTCCAGTGTTAACAGTCCCAACATCAATAGACACGACGGCATCTAGAAAGGAAGAAACAAAATCGGCCCAACCGTGGTGATGGAGTGACAAGGAGAAGGAGAGCAGCCCGATCCAGCCAACCGTCATCTTCTTTAGCTGCTAAAGCGTCGATTCACTCGCCACCAGCCGTCGCGGCGGCTGATCTCCACGCGCCAATACTTTTTCAATAGTCTCATTAAATTCCAGTAGCTCATCTTGACCCTTCAGATCTTTCCAGAAGGTGTTATCTGAATTTTGGATGATTTTGTGTTTGTTGCTGTGCAAGTTGTATATGGATAATTGTAAGTGTGTGAGTGAATAAGTGACAAGGATGGTGTGTGTGTGTGTGTGTTAACCATCGAAAAATTTGCATTATGGCAATGGAAAAAAAACAAAAAAACAAAACCCCCTAAAAATGTTTTTAACGTAATTTATTTTTTTAAAAATATTATGTTTAGCATAAAAAAATAATTTTATCTTTTAACATAAAAAATATATATTTGTGATTTTCACATTGAAATAATTTTTTATTTATTTATATGTATTTTTATGATTGATAACAAGTTTATCAAATTTATTAAAAACATATCCAAATAAGATGACTTACGAAAGCTCTTTGTATATTAATTTTTTTAAATAAATATTAACAAGATATTAGAGTAAAAGAGCCAAAGTCTTTTTTCATGTGTTCAGTTTTTATTTTTGTTATTCTTGAGTTTAATGTTTATTTTAGAACTTAACCCAATATTATTTTAGATAAGTGGATTGATTATAAATATTGACTTTTTGATATTTATTAATACTAGGGTTAGAAATATCAATCTTATTATTTAATGATGTTAGAGTAAAAAATATTAATCCTGGTATTTATTGATATTAAAACTAGAAATATTAACCTGTTATTTATTAATATCAGAATTGGAAATACTATAGGTAAATCATGATATAACAAATCATTAGCTAAAATTAATCATGATTTTATAAACAAGTGATTTTATTTATAAGAATAAGATGTTATATATTTATTAATTTTTTCTTTTAATTTTTAAAGATAATTGTGATGTTATGTGTAACATTAAAAGCCAATTGAGGGTTTGACCACACATAGGATTCGAGTCAGTAGATTGCTAGGTTAATTCGAGTCACTCAATTTTGCACCCTCTTTCTTTTGTTTTTTCGGTTCAAGAATATTGGGCTCGAAAGCTAGCAACGGCAATGTGAAAGGCGAAATAACACACATTTTGAACAGTTGTACGGTACATGTCTTGCTGCCTGCGAGCATGAGTCTTGCTTGACCAGACTAAAATACAATAAAATAAAATAAAATGCCTTTTTTTTTTTTTTTTTGCAAAGCAGTGGTTTATTCACGCATCGTAACGAGCGAACGAGAGAATCATGGTAGAACCGCTGTATTACATCGGATGTTCACCCATAATTATTCAGATTTAAACATTTAAAATGATAGATAAGTTATTCTATAAATTATAAATGAATTGACGATGATTTTTTAAGTTATTAAGTCCACCATGAATACACATGTCAGACAAGCAACCAAGTTAGGTACAAATCCCATGCTCCATGTCCTAACAATTTCTCATAGCGCTAATCCTTCAGGTTTAAAATTCATAGCTGTAAGACCCAGATTCACACGTGATCTGATTCCAGGCTCTTATCATGTATTGGATGGTCAGCATGGTCTAAATCTGATCAATTTAAAATAATAATATTTTTTTATTAAAATTAAAACAATTTTATTTTAACTTTTCTAAAATATTAAACCATACGAAAGAAACTGATTTTAATTAAATTAACTTCTATCCTGATTTGGTATAAAACTCAATTTCAATTAAATTTTAAATTAATAAAAGAAGTAATTAACTCATTCAATCCATCAATACAAGTTTGGTGACAATATCAAAACCTATCAATTTTTTCTCTTTATAGCATGTAAATTCAATATAATACCCGTTTTCTTTTGTACAGGAATCCTCAAAATAGCTTCTATTTATGCCGATCAAACTTTTTTTCTAGACTTTCATTCATGATATTTTTTAAAAATTTTAAAATTTATATAATCATTAATTTTATAATTCATAAAATTAATAAAAACAAATATAAACTGATTTGAATATTTATATTAATAATAAGAAAAAATATCCTTGCGTGTCTCACTTTTTAAATGTTGATATCAAGTTAGGTGAAGAAGGCTTTTTTTTATATAATTTTTTATTTTTTAGTTGTTTAAATTATTTATGAAATATTTAAATCAATTGGATAATATTAGAATAATTTATACAATATTTAATTTTAAATTCAAACTAAACAAATAATATTGTCAAGGTATTTTAAAATTAATATATATTTAATAATAATATCAAATAATTTTTTAAAAATGTAATATTTTTTTATTAAATCTAAAAGAAATTTGATAGGAACCCAGCAAACTCCCACAAACTGTTAAAGAGATATATTAATTACGGATGAATAATTAAATTATCAGTTTTCGAATCCCCTTGTTTATTATTATTATTATTATAATAAAGGTTGTCATGAATTGGGTTGATGGTGTTCCTAACAGCGAAAAATATTGCACATCTGGTAATGAATCCACTCACCAACCCAATCAGAACCTCAGGCATCCATCGTTACCAAACTATATTACAAATAAATTTAATTTAATTAATTATGGCCACAAACTTGAAATTTAAGCAAGAAACAACTCAATTGAGCATGGTCCAATTTCACACAATCAAGCAAAAAAAAAAAAAATTCTACATTCCCGACACCAAAAATCCCAAAAATTCGTCATCATCTTCTTCCTTTCTACCAAACCAAAGAGGCCACGCCATAACCAAACCAGAGCAAAAAGCCCTCACTTTCCTTCAAGATTTTCAGCAATTTCCCCCTTCATGGGTGCAGCCAAAACCAAGATCCAACACTTCTTCATCTTCTTCTTCCTCACCTACATAACATGCTGAACCAATCCCCCAAAAAAATGACCTTACCTCCCATAATCTCAAGATGGTTCTCTGATCTAGATTGGAAACCTCTCCTCTTGATCATCCCTCCTCTCTCCCTCCTCCTTTTCTTCACTATCTCCTTAACACCCATCAACCCCTTTTCCACCCTTTCCCCTTTCGCTTCCCGTTTCTTCAACAAAACCACCCTGATTACACTCCCCTCCACCTCCCGAACAGCAAATCTTTCATCAACTGCTCACCCTAGTTCGCCGCCTGTGAATCCGAGTGACTCGACTCAGTGGAAAGATGAGCTGGATCGGTCGAGAATCGCCGTGTGTTTAGTTGGTGGGGCCAGGAGGTTTGAACTGACTGGACCCTCGATTGTGAAGAATATTTTACGAGTGTATCCAAATTCAGACCTTTTCTTACACAGCAATTTTGATAAAAATGCTTACAAATTCTCTATCTTGAAAACTGTGCCAAGGCTCGCCTCTGTCCGGATTATCATTCCTCAACCTTTGCCCGAGACCTTGCCTCAGCTTCGTGTCCTCACAGCTGCTAATTCTCCTAATGGCATCCAGGTTTGTTGCCCTTTCGCCTTCACTACAATGTTTTTCTTATGGTTTAATATTTTTTTTTCAGCAATTGGATATTTACCTGATTTAATCTTATCTTAATGATTTTTTTATTGTAAATTACGATTTGATAACTTTTTAGAGAATAATGCGGTCTCCTCCTTTGTTTTCTCCTAAAGCAAAGATGCGCCATGAGGGTTCAAATTTCTGATAAAGTTGTAAGAATTTTCATGGATTCACTCATCACTACCAGGAGGCATTTCCTTAAATAAATAAAACAATGCTACTATTATTCTCTTCTTTTTATTTTTGTTATACCTTTTTATAATAATTATTCGTGCCTTTTAAGATAACCTTGTGGTTAGGCAAATAATACAAAGGCTGTTTTATAGGTTACGAAACCTTTGGGCTGTTGTTTTTGCTGGAATTTTAAGCAAATTGAGACACGAATTTACAAGCACGTCCTGCTGAGATTGGCAAAAACCTTCTAAATATTTATGGTATTTTCATGACTGCTGTGAGTTGGAAAACATAGGAGGTTGGGTTTGAATATACTGGGGATTTTGGATGTTTCGAATTCAATTTGATGATTAGTGTTTTGAATTTGTTGTCTCATCAAGGGTCTTGTTTTTGCGGTGACATTTTGCTTTTTTAGAAAAATATCTTCTTTTTATATTTTATTTAAATATAGTTTTTTTAAAAATAAAATAACAAACACTATTTAAGTGCTCTCACCAGCTTTTGCCTTTTTTTTTTTATAGCTTTTTTCATCCAAAAGCAAAATTCTAAAGTGTTTGGAAGTGCTCAAAAAAGCTAATATTAGAGTCCATTTCGCACATGACTGGTAATTATTTTCAGGAGCTTCAAATTTGTGGTTTTTGAGAAGCCATGGCCATAACTAAGAGCTCATTTGTCAGTGGAGTTGTGTTGTTTTTTAAATAATTTTTTGTATTAAAATATATATTAATAATATTTTTATTTTTTAAAAATTATTTTTAACATAGTACATAATGATTTAAAAATATATTAATTTGAAATTAATAAAAAAATAATTTTTTTTCAAAAAATACTTTTGAAACTAAAAACCAACAGCCCAGCTACAACTTTCCCAAATGAATCTAAATCCACGATTATGTTCTAAAGAAGCATGAGGTTATGTGACAGTCCAAGTTCAGATAAAAAATGGAATGGATGCTAGCTCTGTTTGAATTTTGGATAATTAGCTTTACAATGGCTATGCAAACCAAATTTCAGGTATCGAAACACGCACATGTTTAGATAGTAAAAACCTCGATCCCATCACTTCCATAATTAATTCTACGTGCAGCCACCTTTACTTTTTTATCTTACTGAAAATTTACCATTTACTTATTTTATTTTATGGGACCACACTCAAGCATTGAAACTGTCGTGTTCGGAAGTACCCCACTTCCACCTGATAAGCACTATTTGTCGTCTTGGTATTGATAATGAACAAGATGATGAAGGTGAATTCATGTGTGTGCTGTTGCTTTTAATGCTTTCAGGGCCTACTCCAGTACTTCAACTTAGTGGAAGGATGTCTGACAATGATCCAGGAATACCAGAACCTGAAGGGGTTCAAGTATGATTGGATAGTTCGTACCCGTGTTGACGGGTACTGGAATGCCCCGTTGGGTCCCGAAAATTTCATCCCAGGTCACTACCTGGTTCCGCCAGGGTCCGCTTATGGTGGCCTTAATGACCGGCTTGGCATTGGTGATCTCAACACTTCAACGGTGGCCCTTTCCCGTCTTTCTTTAGTTCCCCAGCTCGACGCGGCCGGATTTCATCAACTCAACTCGGAAGCTGCTTTCAAGGCCCAGCTTACCACACAAGGTGTACCTTTTGATACTAGAAGATTACCCTTTTGCATTGTTTCGGATCGGAAATATGATTTTCCCCCGAGCCGTTTTGGTGTGCCAGTGGCTGCATTGTCAAGTCCAGGCCCGCTAAGTGGTGCGAAATGCAGGCCATGTAAGCCAGTTTGTGAAGGGACTTGTGTGGGTGATATCATGACATGGCTTTATAAAGATTGGAGCTGGACTAACTGGGAAAATGGGACACTTAAGTTATGTGATGCCCGTGGTGATTTGGAGGCAGGGTGGGAAAAGATTTTCGATAGAGTTGCAGGGAAGGAGTTGGCCTCTGAAAGGAAGAGGATTCGGGGTCTGAACACGAAGCAATGTGCTGTTGATTTTAATGAAATGAAGAAAAGGGCTTCCATGTGGGATACTCCTCCAGTGGAGGAGATATGTAGATTAGGACTTGGAGAGAATTAGAGTCATATACTTGATTTTGATTTTTTTTTTGGAGGTTAATTTCTTGTAAAAAGAAAGGAAATAGGAGGGTGTTGGGGGGATTATAGTGGATCATAATCCTGTAGGGATTGTTTAATGTTCATCAAGGTTCTAATCACAGGACCGCATGAATAGTTTTATCGTTATATGGTGTGGTGTTATTGAGTTTTCTGGCGGTCGTGGGTGTTGTGCTTTGAGTTTTCCGGTGAGAACAGTTCACCAATCCAAACTAATAAAGGTAATTAAAGGTGATGACAGGTCTAGTGCTACCTCCGGGCGCAGCCCTGCGTTTGCAAAACTAAATTCATCAAAATAAAACACGAACGACATGCTAATATACTATTAAAAAATATTTTTTAAAATATTCAATGTTAAACATCACATAATAGTCAAGATTATAGTCAAGTTTAGACTGGTCAAAGTTAATTTCTCAAGCAGCCCTGCGTTTTCAAAATTAAATTCGTCAAAATAAAACACGATAAGGTAAAGAACTATACTATATTAACATATCAAAATCATCATAATATACTATGAAAAGATATTAATTTAATATTTTTTAAAATATTCAATGCTAAACATCACGTAATCAAGGTTAGACTAGTCGAAGTTAATTTCTCAGGCATCATCATCATAACGCAACATGCCGCAAATTAATTCACATAAAGCACTCATTAAGTAGATTAATTATGTACGGGGCAGGTTTCAGAGCGATTCTAGAATTGAACTACGCGTTGGATTGAAGGAAAGGTGGGTGAGTCATCGCATGCGCACAAGGCCATTTTGGCACTTGACATATCATTGAAGGAAGAAAAAAAATAAAATAATATATATATATATATTAAGAGTGATTTTTTTTAAAATTTTATTTTTATTTATTTTAAATGATTTTTTTATATATTTTTAAATTTTTTTGATGTTATAATATTAAAAATAAATTTTTAAAAAATAATAAATAATTATTTTAATACATTTTAAAGTGAAAAATATCTCACAAATATTAATTATATTTTTCATCTGATTTTTAAACAACAAAATCTACCAAATCTAATGCTTAATATTTTCTAGCTAAAAATGTAACAGCCTTGTGTTCATAGTTTTATAATTTGGAAAGTCAATTACCCATTTAGATATAATGTATAATTCTATACGCAAAATTCCAGAAAACTAGTATCTCTCAAATTCTAAATTATAAGAATTTTTTTTATTCAAGAAAACTCTATTTTAAAAAAATATATTTTATAGATTTAGATTAGCAAGTAAAACCTTAACTATTTCAAGTTCTTATAAAATATACATATCTTAACTTGAATTCGAATTAAGTTTTTTATTATCATCCTTCCTTCTTGTAATTAAATTAACTATAAAACTTAAATGTAAGTATAAAGTATGTTTTGTAAATAAGTTATAAAATTATTTAAGTAATAGTTAAACTGGACGTCTAAGCTAGAAAGAAAGAAAACTCTCAAAACAATTAGGAAAATAAAGAAAAAAAATATGAAAATTGATCTCTCAAATTTACTATCGACCCAGATTAATTATGCTTTATGTAAGTACGAAATAGTCGATAAATTTTAAATAAGTTCACAACCGAACTCTCGAAGAAATATAAAAGTGGTGTGAATCCTTTTATAATAAACTTGGGATTCACACACCCCTAACAAAGATTACAAAGAAGCCACGTAAACCATGGGCCATCCATTTGTACCACTACAAAAGGACACAAAAAAACGAAAGGATGTGCATCCATCTATCTATGAAGAGAAGCTCTAAGCCCATGCAGGGTAATAGCGACGAGGACCATAGCCATAGCCATCGCTATATTGAGGTCTCTGTGGATATATATATAGTAAGTGGTCGTAGCATATCCTGGGTGATAGCCCGCCTTGCTGAAATCCTGGCACTGGCTGATGATAATCAGCTCGGAGATGATAGAGCCCGCCTTGCTGAAATCCTGGCACTGGTTGATGATAATCAGCTCGGAGATGATAGTGGAAGCCATTTTGGTGATTTCCAGTCTCAACCCAGCAGATGTCTGCATGTTTTCCTCCCCTTGATAACTTTTGATCAACTTGTTCGGATCCACTCTACCTGTGATTAATGCCATTCCCTGTTCAGCATCTATGGAGTAACTGACCCCTGAAACAGACATGATGGTAGATTGATATACAATCAATCATCAATCCGATGATGATTGATAGAGAAATTAATTGATTAATCACCTTTGATTCTTTTCAATACTTTGGTCAATGTCTTGTGCCAATCAGGGGATCTGGTGTCGACTTTCAAACTACAAGACTGCAAAGGATGGATAATATGTATATATATGAACAAGATTGATAATAGGTAAAAATGAAAAGTATGAACAAGAAAACTCTAGTATGACTATGTTTGTTTAAAATAATTTTTAAATATTTAAAATATTTAAAATAATTTTTTAAATATTTTTAATATTTATTTTTTAGCATATTAAAATAATCTAAAAACATAAAAAAATTTAAAAAATAAATTTTCAGAAATATTATAAATCAACTCATTATTTATTAATCCGGTTAAAAATTCTTATAAGATTCAGTTTGATATAATTTTTTTTAAAAAAATTATTATCTCAACTGTTTTTTAAATAAAAAATCTTATAATAATATTATTTTAAATTAATCAGAATTAATTTAGATTAATTTATCCAACTCATAACTTATAACTTGATTCTCCAATAAATCATAAACCGGACTGTAAAATTGTCATCTGTCTATAGGGTTTTAATAAATGGGCTTCCTTTTCGTTGGGTTAGGTGGAGCAGATAACGCATCACCTCCCCACCCCACAAATCTAATTAAGCAAGTCCTTTATTAAGCAACATATATTTACAAATTTTCATTTCATCAAATAAAGTGTGCTGAAGAATCCAAGCAAGGACGAGCCTTTTTTTTTTTAAAAAAGAATCCAAGCAAGGACGAGCCTTTTTTTAAAAAAAAATAATAATTAAGTGGTATTTTTAGAATATTTTTACATATTAATTACACATTAGGATATATATATATATATTATAACTTGAAGAAAGGTTGTTAGTTGAGGATTGCATCTTCGTGATTGAGTTTAGTTAATTTAAGTAACAAAATTTTTATATATAAAACAATAGAAAGATGTCATCAATTTTATCTTGATTAAAAGATGATATTTTAGTTTTTTATAATTATAAAAGGTATATATTTCTCCAAGAGATATTTTTTAAAATGATAAAATCCAGTATGTGGTTCTAGTAGAGCAATCTATCTTATGACACTTACCTTATACGAGTGTAAGCACACATCATTATATATTGAAGCTATTTGTAGAGAATTTTAATCACTTATAAGCACAAAAAAATATCTTTTTCTCTAAAAGGAGCATTTTAAAATAACAAAACCTACTATGTGGTACTGTCGTAGAGTAATACCTTTTAGAGAGCTATTATGTGAGGGTATGAATACACATTATCATTAATATTTAACTAAAAATTATACCTAAAAGCTTGCCTAAAAGCCTACGTCTAAATGGTATCTAAATATAAATATGCAGGTGAGAGCTAAGATATTTTTTCATACCTTTTATTTTAAAAGTAAATTATATATAGAAATATTTATTTTTATGTTTTTATTTTCGTTGTCTTTTATCTGTTATTTCTCGTAACAATAACTAAATGGTATCTAACTACGAATGCTATATGAAAAAAAAAAAACAAAGAAGGCTAAATGATGAAAACGTGGAACCTAGTCTCCTTTTTCCCCCCTTCAAGTTTTCTGTGAAGATGCCTTCTAATCATCTCCACATGGGATGACTCGACACTAAAGTAAGGCTATATTATACACCCATCATTGACAAAAATATGAACACGTACGAACTCCTAATTAACACCTTTTTTATTGAAAAAAACTCCTTGGGCCGCTAAGCTTCATACATACTACCGCCGTTTTGCAAACGAATCTCGTGAGTTATAATTAAAATCTTTATCTCCTAGCTAGCATTTTACGCAGGACGTCAGAGGCAGAAGGGTTTGAGGATAAGTTCTTGCAAGCTTATCTGTCATGTCTGGTCTAAGCTCTCTCAGTGTCTCGTAAGTCCAACAATGGTGGATTTTAGTTAATTGATCGAATATTTTGGTTTTAATAAGAGAGTGATCCTCTCAGAACACAACGTGGTCAGGTTGGAGCCTTGGATGTTCAGTTCTAACGCTTGTTAAACTAATAATTAACATGGTTGACATTAGAGGACTCTAGTTAGACTTTTAGGTATAATTTTTTGCAAGTGAGCTTTCAACTTCCATAGGTTTAGGTGGAAGTCCAATCCTCCAAATGCAATGACTAGCTAGCTATAATTTCTGGAATCAATGCACGCATATGGACCATATTAATCAACGTTTACTCAGTCTTTTTGGTCGTATAATACAAGCTCTCTGTGTGCCCCGAAGAAGAATGGTCAATTGCTGGCCAGAAGTAGGCATGCCATGATCTCATCTCTTAATCCATGCTGTATAAGCCAATTACTTGGTGCCAGCCAAGGCTTTTTGTCTGGTGTAGAGAGAGGGGGAGCTGATGGTTCTAAACCAGTCATAAATCCACAACTCTGGGAGTTGGCAAACAGCTCCAGGCAGTAGTTGTTTTGGATAGGACATGCATTCCTTGGATTTATATTTAATTCTTACCAACATTAAACAATTACGATCAACACATTTTCTGTCTAACCGTCATTTTTCATTCAAATCACCTTTTTAAACTTGAATATAACATTTTTTTATGTCGATCTTAAACCAAGGCATATTATTTGTGAGTTAATGAGTACATTTGCGTAATTAAACAAATTGCATGACCTACAATGAGAAAATGAGGGAAATTCGAGCATAGTGAGGGGAGATTCGAGCATATCTCGTAAGAAAAAAGGTATGAACTAGAAGATTAATAAAACAAATCGAGCCAATTATTGTCATAACAACGAGCTTGCACGAAATAATTCTTTTTTTTTCTTTTTCCATATGAAATACTGCATCACCGAGAAAGGAGAACGTGGAACGATGAACTGTCAAAAAATGAACCTTTTCCAAGCCTTTAGAGGTGGCTAAATATTGACTATTATTGGATCCGAAAGATGCCTCGATCTGACTTTTTTTCAAGATTTAAAGATACATGTTCTATCTTTTGATCCATCGAGTTCAAATTTTAAATTAATTTATAATATTTGATTAAGGTTTATTTAATTTTCATGGAAGTAGATTGAGCGTATTGACCCGGATTTCATATATATATATATATATGAGAATTTAATTCTTGAAATTGATTATTTATCTTAAAACTAATAAATGACAGTAAAATTAGAAGAAATCTTTTTATTATTGAGAGTTGGTATAGTGCTGGTCCTATTTACAAGCGGCAGCAAAAAGTTTCCCGTGTGTTGTATGATTAGTTAGGTGGAGAAACAAGGGACTTGATAGAAGATTGCAACGAATTTATGCAAGTGTACATTATTAGATGGCCTGAACAGGACTTCTTCTAATTGTTTCATATATATCATCAAAATCTATATGTTGTTTCTCTAACCCCCCTGCACATGGTGATATTCCAGCCTAATTCCATGACTGCTGTTGCCTATAAGCTCTGTAATGCACCCAGTGCCAATATTGCATGTAAAGTTTCATCATTAGTTTTAATTTTATAGTCTTATGATCTTTAGATTAATCCTAGGTAGGTTCTAGAGTAAATTAATTAAGGTGGTTTAAAGGTTAAATTAAAACACATCTAATTATATGATATTTTATATATCTTTTTAATTCATACGAGAGTAATTACTAAGAGCAGGTAATTTGTTTTCAGGTGGTGCACCATGCAATGCACTGCAAAAACCAAACCTCAGGTGGTGCACCATGCAATGCACTGCACTGCAAAAACCCTAGGTGATGAAAAATCATTCAACCTCGTAGAGTAAGTACACGAATTATAAAAACAAATCTTTATGTTGTTCTTCAAATTCAAAAGTAAAAGACTTCCATTGATTTACATTTTGATCAATCACCTAACAAGGGCCATGAATAAAATTTTGTTTGAAAAGACGGTTGAAACTATATTTTTAAAAAATTTAAATGTTTTTTGTTTAAATTACCATGTAACTAATTTCTTAAGAATTCTAATGATTAACCTCGTATTAAATCCTTCCCATATGGGAAAGAAAGACATGGAGCAAAGAAAGACATGAAAGTTGGGCTACAATCCAAAGGAAGACAGCATGTCAAAACCGCTTCTGTCTCCTCTCCAGTTGAAATGGAAACCACCACCCAGTTTTGCAAACCCACTTGGTTAAAACTAAAACTAGATGAACAGCTGGATTTATTCTCGGATCCAGTTCCCCTTCACCCTTAACCCCCTCGTGCACCTTAGCTGTCCATGTCTTCCCTTTATATACTCTTCTTCTCCTTCCTTTCCTTCTCACAACAGAAAAACATTGCAACTCCAAAATCCAGAAGCATAAAAGCATCACCAAAATATATCCACTACCACCTCAAGATGGCGCCCGGCGTATTCAAGCGCTCTCTTTCATTTCCTAACAAAATTCCTAGCCGCACTCCATCAAAACCACCCATCTCTTACCACAATAGATCCATCAGTCTTCCATGCAGGTCACACCCCTTGATTTCCCAGCTCAAAAATGAGATCGACGAGCTCAAAACTTGGTCATCGAAGCTCGAAAACCGAACTTCTGCTTGGCTTTGTGATGGCTTAAGTCGTCTTAAGGATGTTCAAGATTGTTTAGACGATATCCTTCAGCTACCTCAAACACAAGAATCTCTTCGTCGACAGCCTACATCGGCGGAGAAGATTCTTGAAGACTTTCTTCGCTTCGTCGATGTTTATGGAATCTTCCAAACATTAGTTTTGTCAGTTAAAGACGATCAACGTGCTGCCCAGGTGGCTATAAGGAAGAAAGATGACTCAAAGATTGCTCTATACATCAAGTCTCGCAAGAAAATGGCTAAAGAAATGGATAAACTCGTTTCCACAGTTCGATGCATCGCACGATGCCAGTTTCCGGGATTGGATTCAGGCCTCTCTGTTGCAGATGCTGAGTTGGTTGGTGTTATTATAGATGTTATCGAAGTCAGCATGTTGGTTTCGGTTGCGCTTTTTAATGGAATCTCATTGTCATTTAAGTCAAGAAAATCGTCCTGGATTGGACTGAGGTTGCCGAAGAAGGAAAAGAAGATTAAGATTGGTGAAGGAATCCAAGAATTTCAAGAAATTGGCGTTGAGAGCTTGTGGGGATTGAGAAAGAAGGGATATGAAGAGGTGAGGATGGTTTTGAAAAGGATGCAAGACTTGGAGGAGTGTATTGGCGATATTGAAACTAGTGGCCAAAGAGTGTTTAGGAGTTTGATTAACACTAGGGTTTCATTACTCAATAGTCTCACGCAATAGAAAGAGAAACAAAATACATCATGCAAATAAGTTTTTGCTTTATCTTCTCTTTTTTCTTTCTCCTGTTTCTTCAGTGAAAGCAAATGAAAATTGTCAGTCAAGATTTGAATAGAAATGGAATAGTGTACAGTCTTTAAGATCACATCCTGCTATGTTTTTAGAGATTTGATTCTTATTTTTTCTTTAAGCAAATAAAATAAGAAGAACCTCTGCCAGCAGAAATGATGGCGGTAAAGAATTTGTGGTTATTTTGAATCAATTAATGGATGGATGTAATTATGTGAAAAAAAAAAAATTAAAGCAGTATTTGTTTGCTGTTTAAGATAAAATTAAGAAATAAACATAAAAAAATGTATTTTTATTTTAAAAACATAAAAAATTAATTTAAAAATATTTTCAAAGCATATTTATTTTGTTTCTTCGTGTCCACTCTTCATCAAAAACACTTTTTTACTTTATTGGATCTATCTTTTATATCTTCAAATAGCATTAACCAAAGACAATCTCTCTCTCTCTCTCTCTCTCTATATATATATATATATATATATATATATATATTGTAATCAAGAAACCCATATACATGCATGTGAATTTTAGCTGTATTGCAGCAGTGTCACGTTATTAATTCGTTAGGCTAGCTTGCACCTCTTCGTGTCCAAATATTGAAAATGATTTGGTGAATATAAATGCACCATGTATTACATTTGACAACCATATGTAGTATGGAAAATTTAAATACAGATTGTCTGTATAATCTATTGATTTAATCATTTTATTTTTCATCGGATTTAATTTAACTAGGAGATCATTTTTTTATTATTATTAATATAAGTATTTGGGTCAGCTAACCGCACTTCGACTAATTCCACAAATCTTGAAGTTAATAACCATATAAATTTTCAATGATCATTATAGTTAATAACCATATAAATTTTCAATGATTATTATATTAATAATCACATAATTTAAACTTGAAACTAGAAAAAACAAATCTTTTAATCTTAAATTCTTATTATTAGACCACCTATTAGATGGTTTAGATGGTTTAACTGAAAAATCATTTTGGAATAATGTTGGTGATTTAATCTCATAAATTTTAATTCTTTTAAGAAACTAATTCCTCAATTTCTAGGCCATAATATTGGCATCCAGACTTTTTTTTAATCAATTTCACCAAAATCTCTAACCTAAGCATGCTTGAACAATCATCCCCGAAGGAAAAAAACAAGTGTTATAATTGTTATAGACATGCCCTAAAACATGACATAGAGATAGACAAAATTAACCTTGTTGTGACGCAAATAATAAATTGAAGACATGGAGACTAAACATGTTACGTGCATAGGCTTGCACGTTGATGAATTCATTTACAAAATGAAGCAAAGCATCACATGGCTATGTTAACATAATTTCATTATACATAGCTGGTGATTTTATTAGTTTTAATAATTTTAATTATTTTGAGCTGGTGATTTTATTAGTTTTAATAATTATTGTTTAGCTGGAAAGCTTGTTTACTCTTCAATGCAATCATTCCTTCATCATGACTTTCGTTTCGAGTTAATAGAAAATCATGCATTATTATGCTTCCTATTCGTTGGCATCGCTTCCCTTTCTAGCTTGTTCTCGAGAATCAATGGCCTCCACCGGCATTGACAGCTGAATTTAGCTCAGAACTTAAATTGTTTTGACATCCCAACAAAAACAAGAGAGCAAAAGGAGCAATGGGTGTGGTCCCTTGATCTTTAGTGTGCTAGGTTTATGCCCCGTGGAGGGGAGAAAAATGAACAGAAAGGTCTATATAATGCATGCACGAACACTTATGAGGTCCATGATTATGAGATTTGCAATCCTCAAATAATTGAACTTCATTAATTGCTCGTTACCTCTTAGAAATTATTGGGATCCACTGCTTTTTCCCGTAGCCAGCTAGATCTCATTTTTTCCAAAAGAGATTTTGGATATATCTTGGCACTTGTAATTTAGGTAATGAGATTGGTTTAGATTTATTATTCATTCGGGTGATGGTTACTTAAATAATACAGATATAATATGATATTTAGATTGGAAAAACCAATATTAAATTGATTTATTTTTAGTCTATATTTTTTATATATAATTTTGGTATAAAAATATAGCTATTTTCCTTAATTCACATTTACATACTTTAAAAAAAATATATCCACACAAGAATATATTACAAATGTGTTTATTTTGATTAATTTTAAACTACTCAATTACAAAATTAAAATATTATGGGCCGTCTCTCCAATTAACTATACTATCATCAGCCAGAGTTCAATTAATAGGTCCATCTAGATTAAGCCCAAAACAAATTCCTTGTTTAAATCCTGTTGCAATACAAAAGCAGTACTTGGGTCAGGAAAAGCCCATACATTAGGTTACTTTACATAATCATCCTCTATTCCTCCTTTTTTTCTTCCTTTTCTCTCGCCTAACCCATCATTTCACCAATGCGTATAAGAAATTATCAATTTCAAATCCGTGTTTATAAATGTTCAACTTAGAAAATGAGTTATCTATTGGGAAAATTAGGAACAAATAATCGTACATCAATCTAGCCAGATCAATTCACAATTCACAAGTTTCAATTCTTTTCTGTCTTTGTGCAATCAAAATCAGGATCAAGCAATCAATATATAATACAACAATCATACAAATCAACACTAAGATTTTTACGTGAAAAACCTGATGTGGAAAAAACCATGAAACTGTAGTATACCTAAAAACTTTTACTATTAACAAATAATAGGTTCATAATTTTTCTTACTCAGATTCAACTAATAGCTACAACATATATATCATCAAAAACAATCTATTCCTGGAATACAACAAGATTAAAAAAAAAAGTGTTTGAGAAAAACTTACAACATTGACAACCCCATTTTCTATCAAAACGACCAGCTTTCACTCTACCAATATTTGATCCAACCGTCCAGAATGAAGAGTAACTTGTCTAGAAACTGTTATTAAAATCTCAGCCTAATCCAACGGTGAACGAGATGGAAATTAAATAAAGAAGATAGACTGCTCTGCTGCCTCTTCTTCCTTTCTTTCTCTTGTTTTTCCTTTCTCTCTTCTATTTTCTCTACTGCCTTATACATTGGCAGTTGTATTTTAATTTAAAGAGACAACTCTTACTAATTAATATGGTGGTCCTACTATTACATGGTGTGGGACCACATATAATAAATCTCTCCCTCAAGCACCATGCGAGGAATTCATACTATTACATGGTGTGGGACCACATATAACAAATCTCTCCCTCAAGCACCATGTGAGGAATTCATCATACTGGTGATTAACATGTAGTCTTTAATTTAGGAGGCTCTACCAAGCCTGCTTCCCTTCTGCAAAATTCAAACTTCTCTCTCAGTTAAGGTTTAGTCATTATATCTGACACATTATTATTGATATGGATCCTCTCAACAACAAATGACTTCATCTTCATGGCATCTCGAATCCATTGATATTTAACGTCAGTGTGCTTTCTTCATCTTCATGGCATCTCGAATCCATTAATATTTAACGTCAGTGTGCTTTGATTGAGAGTGAAAAGTAGGATGCTTACTGAGATGGATTGCACTTTGACTATCACAGTGCAACATAAAGTTCTCTTGAACTAGGTCAAGTTCATGTAAGAACTTTTTTATCTATAATAATTCTTTATCCCTTTCAGTAAGAGCAATATATTCAGCCTCTATAGTGGATGATGCAACATATTTTTGCAACCTTGATTGTAATGCGACCGATCCCCTTGTAAACTTCATCAAGTATCTTAATATGGACTTTCTAAAAACAACATCATCAATCATATCTACATCTGTGTATCCATCTAATATAAGTTTATTATTACCAAAATATAAACTGAAATTAGAAGTACTTTTGAGATACCTGAGTATCCATTTCATTGCCGACCAGCGTTCTTTATCAGGATTGGAGAGGAACCGACTAACCACACTAATTACATAAGCTATAACTGGCCTTGTGCAAACCATGACATACATCAAGCTACCAACTGCGAATGTATAAGGAACTTTTTTCATCTCATCTTTTTCTTCATCACTTGAAAGACACCGCTTAAAGCTTAGTTTATTATGGCCTACAAGTGAAGAACAAACAAGTTTGGAGTTATTTATGTTGAATCTTTCATGTACCTTTTGAACATATCTCTCATAAGATAGCCACAGTTTCCCCTTCTTTCTGTCACGTGTGATCTTCATGCCAAAAATTTATTTTATCGGTCTTAAGTCTTTCATTTCAAAAGACTTGCTTAACTCTTCCTTCAAAATTTGAATCTTCTTAGAATAATGGTCAATAATTAACATATCATCCACAAATAATAAGAGAATAATAAAGTTTTTATCTGAAAACTTTTTTATAAATACACAATGATCAAAAGTGGTCCTATCATAACCATGATCCACTATAAAAGAATCAAAATTCTTATACCATTACCTTGGAGCTTGCTTTAACCCATATAGACTCTTTTTTAACTTGCAAACTACTTGTTCTTTGCCTTTTTCTTCAGACCCTTCAGGCTGCTCCATGTAGATCTCTTCATCTAAATCACTATGGAGAAAGGCAATTTTCACATCAAGTTGTTCAAGTTCAAGATTCAAACTAGCAGTTAAACCAAGCATAACTCGGATTGAAGACATCTTGACCGCTGGTGAAAAGATTTCTTCAAAATCAATATCATTCTTTTGATCGAAAGTTTTCACAACCAATCTTCCCTTGCACCTTAGTTGCGAGCAATGTTCATCAATTTTTAACCTGAACACCCATTTGTTCTTGAGTGCTCTCTTACCTTTAGGAAACTTCACTAATTTAAAAGTATGGTTTTCATGCAAGGTTTTCATGCAAAGATTTCATCTTTTTTTGCATTACTTTTAACCACTCACTTTTCTTCTCATGTGACATAGCTTCATTAAAACATTCTGGCTCTCCCGTATCAATAATCAATACATACTCATGAGGAGAATATTTGGTGGAAGGTTGGTAAGGTTTGGTTGACCACCTTGATTGTGGCTTATTTGGAGCTTCTTACATAACATGTTCAGTAATAACATCAATATCATCACTAGTTGATTCAGAATCACCAACTAATAGCTCAATAAAAAAACCATCATTATTATCATTTTGCAAATCTCCTTCATGATTCACAATCATCAAAGGTAACTGTGGAGTAGGTCTTGGATTTTAATTAGATAGAATTAAAATGGTAGACTTTATTTTCTTCTTTTGTTAAAATCTATTATTTGCAAGCATCAAAGGTAACTGTGGAGTAGGTCTTGGATTTGAATTAGATAAAATTAAAATGGTAGACTTTTTTTTCTTTTTTTTGTTAAAGTCTTCAATGGTTTGATCTTCAAAGAAGATAACATCTCTGCTTTTAACAATTTTCTTCTCATTTAGATTCCACAACTTATAGCCAAACTCATCATCTTTAGATTCCAAGAAAATATATTGCTTTGTCTTACTATAAAGCTTAGACCTTTTATCTTTGAGAACATGTATAAATGCTCTGTATCTAAACACTCTTAAGTGTGCATAAGAGACATCATTTTCTTTCCAAACTCTATATAAAACATCAAATTTAAGAGGAACTAATTAATAAAGGTTGATCATAGCAACTGTAGTCTTCATTACCTCACCCTAAAAGGATTTAGGCAACTTTACATGAGAGAGCGTACATTAAATTTTTTTAACAATTGTTTTATTCATTCTTTCAGCCACTCCATTTTGTTATGGAGTCTTAAGTGCTCAGCCACTCCATTTTGTTGTGGAGTCTTAAGTGTTGTGGATTCTTAGGAACTGTCTTTTCATCTTGATACCATGTTCCCTGCAATACTTTTCAAAAGGACCCCTGTATTCACCACTATTATCAGCTCAAATACATTTTAGCTTTCTACTAGTTTCTCTTTCAACTTTAGCATGGAAATCCTTAAAGATATCAAAGACCTAATCTTTGGATTTCAAACAAGTGGCCTAAATTTTTCTGAAATGATCATCAATAAAACTGACAAAGTATAATGCACCTCCAAAAGACTTATCAATTATAGAGCAAATATCAGTATGAACTAAATCAAGAACATGTGATCTTTTATGTGAAGGTGATCCTTGAAATGCAACTCTATGTTATTTACCAACTAAATAATGAGTACATGTGTTCAAGTACATACCTTTTAATGGAAGGTAGTTCTTTTTGGCAAGGATGTCAAAGCCTTTCTCACTTAAATGTCCAAGCCGTTTATGTCATAAATTAGTAGAGCAATCTTCAATTGCATTCACCTCCCTTTTAATCACCTAGGCTTGTGACATGTAGAGACTCATCTTCTTCCCTTTAACAACAATTAAAGAATTTATGAAAAGCTTTTATTTACCATCTCCAAAGTAATTGTGATAGCCTTATTCATCAATAGTACCTATAGAGATCAAGTGTAGGCACATGTCAGGTACATGCTTAACATCTTTGAGTAGCAACTTACACCTAATATTGGTTTCCAACCAAATGTCTGCAATTCCCACAACATTAGTCATCCCTTAATTTTCCATCCTAACTTAACTAAAGTCACCTGCATTGCAGGATTTGTAAAAATCATATTGGGGTATAAGATGGTAATAAGCTATTGAATCTGCAACCTAAGTGGTATCTTGACATGCAAGATTAACACAATCATCATCACAAATAATGGCAACATCACCATCAAATACAATTGCAGTTGTACCATTCTCTTCATTCTTATCTTCATCTTTGCCATTTTTATCTCTTTATACTTTCTACAGTCTTTTTGAATATGCCCTGTCTTGTCACAATAATAACATTTAATTCCCTTCCTTGATTGAGATCTTCCTCTTGGCTTTCATTTGCCTTTTCTATTACTAGATTCTTTATTTTGCTTGCCGTGAGAGAACTTACTTTGACTTCTCCCTCGACTTTCCATAACAAGTGCATGAGACTTGGAAATGCTTGTCCCTTTCCTTCCCTTCTCTTCATTGAGGATACTATCCTTCACTTTTTTAAAAGTGATCTTTTCATTCGAAGTAGAATTATTAAGCAACACCACCAAAGTTCCCCAACTATCCGGCAATGAACTCAATAAGATTAGTGCTTGCATCTCATTGGCTAACTCAAGATTCATCAATGACAACTGATTCAGGAACCCTTGGAATTCATTTATATACACTGAAACATCTTCACCATCTTTATACTTTAAATTTACAAGGTCTTTAATTACAAAAACCTTATTTTGTGCATTCTTCTTAACAAGGTTTCTTCCAATATCTTTCAAACTGTATACAATCATGTTCTTGAGAAATATGATTAATGGACTTAAAAGATACCAATTTTCTAACATTAGCGTTTGCCTTTCTTTTAAGTCCATTTCATTTTACCTCATCCATTTCATCAGGCTTTATTTCTTTACACTCAAGTGGCAAAGCCGGATCATTACAATATAAGTGATCCTCCAGCATTGTTTTTCATACAAAATAATTAGGAAAAGTGAGCTTTATCATGCTCAAATCTTCCTTTCTATTTTAACTACACAAGAAATTCAATCTACACAACCAGTGCTTTGATACCACTTTGTTGGAAAAATTAAGAACAAATAACCGGACACCAATCTAGCTGAATCAATTCACAAGTTTCAATTCTTTTTTTCTTTGTGCAATCAAAATCAAGATCAAACAATCAATAAAATAATGCAACAGTCACACAAATCAACACCAAGATTTTTACGTGAAAAACCCGATGCGGGAAAAACCACGGGATCATAATCCACCCAAAAACTTCCACTATTAACAAATAATTGGTTCACAATTGTTCTTCCTCATATTCAACTAAAAGCTATATATATATATATATATATATATATATATCATCAAGAGCAATCTATTCTTAGAATATAATAAGATTAAATAGAGAAGTATTTGAGAAAAACTCACAACACTAACAGCTCTGCTTTCTATCAAAAGGACTAGCTTTCACACCATCAATCTTCAATTTAACCATCCAGAAGAAAGAGTAATGTGTCTAAAAGCTGTTGTCAAAATTTCAGCCCGATTCAACGATGAACGAGCTGGAAATCAAAGAAAGAAGACAAACTACTCTGCTGCCTCTTTTTCCTTTCTTTCTCCCATTTTTCTCTTCTCGCTTCTGTTTTCTCTATTGCCTTCTACAGTGGTAGCTACATTTTAATTCAAAGAGACAACTTTTACTAATTAATCACATGGTGCAGGACCACACACAATAATATCTTTACTTTATCAAAATCATCTAATAAATAAGTTATACATAAAAAACTAATGGATACCATGACAATTTGCAATGAACTTTTTGAACTATCTCCTTAATACTAAGCTTTTTAAACATCATAGTTTGTATGAATTACATTATTAAACTCCACATGCTTTCAGTAATTCGATAGAGAAAATTAATGATTTGAAATGTAACCAAGTTTTAAATTCAATTAATAAATATGTAGGGAGAAAATGTGCTACAATGCTAGCTTATACATGTTTAAATACTAGCTTATACATGTTTAAATACATATGTGTGTTTATATTGTTAAAAAAATAATATAAGTCTCATTTAAAATTTAAAATTTTTAAATTAAATTAAATTTTTTAATATAATATTAGAGTTTTGATGCGTGTATATATATGAACTCCATGATCAGATACCCAAGCAACTGGACCCATTTCATATTAGACCGTTGCAACATTATCCTGCATGAAGGGTTATCACCACTGTCTTGTTTGTGCAAGAAGCTCGTGACCTTTTCTTTTTTTCCCACATCTTTCGGAACTTTTATTAAATGAGTACGTATTTTCGTTTTTAGCATAGATCGAAGACGTTGGAGGCACTACTAATCTCGTCTTCGAAAGGGAAACTGCCCATCAAAATGGGCCAGTGGATGTTATTCTTGATAAGCTTCGGCCAGGTGAACAGCATTTGTCGACAATATTTATTCCTTACATTTCACTCATCCATTACTGTAACAATTCCAGCTGGTTTTTGTCCATTGTTAATTTTCAATCTGGTAACGTAGTATGGGAGGGGACCTTGCCCTCTAGCCGAAGCCAAACCTAGAATCATGCGGGGGGGAGAACTTATATTCTAACCAGAAGCTGCTTATTATATTAGGCATTATCAAAGGCCAAAAGTTGTAGCCTTTCCTAGGAATTAGGATAGGGTAGAATGCTGATAATGAGGACCATGCTTCCATGCCTACTCCTCTTCCTTGGTTCATGGCATCTCACGCATTAAAAAACAAGGGAAAAGGAGAGACAATAGAGACAAGTTTTATCGAGTTGGATTTCCACTCCAACCTCCTTTTTAAGATCATACAATCAGATTCAAAATCCCCATCATGAACGTGACTCTTTTCCTTTGTCTGTCTTCCCGAACCTAAAACGCTCAAAAGGAGGACGCACAGCATTCTTCATTTGGAAAGCATTATTCCCCTTCCCTCTCTTAACTTTTCTAACGCTTTGCATGGCTTTGTAGAATCAATTGCCAGACCACTTAGACAGAATCACCCAATTCACTTCAAATGTGTTCCCTCCAGTGAACCAACTTACACTAAACCTTGTCTTATCTTGGCATTTATAGACCTCTATGCTCACTTTTTGCCAAAACAAAAATATAGAAAGAGAGCCACCCACGTTAGTTTCAATCGATTAAAGGGTTGAAATGTTCTTGTCCATTTAATTTCTTCATAAAGACACAACATTACCCAATTATGACTACTATTATGGCTTGATTTGAAAATAAGATCATCTTTTTTGGCTTTTCAAATCTCTATGATGGATTGTACGTAGCCTTGATAGCAGGAGCTATCTGGAGAGGTGAAGTGTACAATTGCTCTATCATGTGCATGGTATAGTCGTCTGATAATTCTCAATATATATATTGGTATTGATGTCGAAGGTGTACGGAAGGAAGATCCATTGACCTCTATGCCCATGGGACCGGTGTCGTCCCTTTACTAAGAAGAAATGATTGTTCGTAATTATTCTATACACTCAGCATATCGTACTATCAATTCTTGCATAATATCGGGATTCAATGTATAAAAACGTAGTAGAGTTCCAAGTGTATCAATAATTTCTTTTTCTTTTTTTCTCTACAATGTTTCCAAGTGTATAAATTGCTATTATATACATGTACATGTATATAGATGAAACTTTACTATTTTCTAGATCTCTAATGAGAATTATTCATTCATCCCACTTCTTTGAAATAAAGGTGTGGAATATTTTTTCATTCACACAATACTTTTTTCCCAAATGGTCTGTTCTCTTTGTTCTTTTCCTTTTTATTCTTTGTTGAAACTATTTAAAATATAGTTTTGTTGTGAAAACTGCAATAATAATATTGAATATTGCAAAAAAAAAAGTAAGAAAAATACAAAAAATTAACATGTTTTAATAAGATATTCATGTCCACAGGAGTAAAAAGCTATATTTTATTATATATCGAATTTAAAATATAGTTTTGTTGTGAAAACTACAATAATAATATTGAATATTGCCAAAAAAAAAAGAGCAAGAAAAATACAAAAATTTAACATGTTTTAATAAGATGTTCATGTCCACATGAGTAAAAAGCTATATTTTATTATATGTCAAATTAGAGTTACATGATATAATAAATTCTAGTTGTACAAGAGATATTAATAATTTTTAATAATAATTTATTATATTACAGGGATATTGTTCATTCACCTCTTTACCTATCAATCATCCCTAACAATAAAACAATAATTTTTATCCTAAAAAGATAGATGTTCGCTACCCCGTTTTGCTACCCCGTTTTACCACAACATCTATCCATGAGCCACATACTATAACAAGTTAATAAATTTTACTTAGTTCGATAAATCAATCTGGTAACTTGTTATTCAAAACCAAATCTGAGTCAAGTTTTATTTTGAATTAATTTAAATATCGATCTTATTAAACTCAGGTGAGACCTAATAAAACTACTTTAAAAATATTTTTTTAATTACTGTCAAAAATAAAATTATTTCATTAAAAATAAAATTATTTTAAAATTAATCTAATAAATGTATGATTCTGATTAGATTTGATAATTATAGTTTAACAAAGGAGCTCTAGCAATCAAAAAAATTAAATTATAATTAGGTACATACACTTGTATATATAAACTATTGTGCCTTAAAAAACAAAAAACAGTGTGGTATGATTAAATTGATAGTTACAAGACTTAGTCTAGATTAGATAGATTAATTCTTGGATTAACTAGGGTATCTAGATTTGTTGGCTTTTTTTAATAATTTTGTTCAAAATAATGTTATTCTAAATTAAAAAAATAACATTGTTATAAAAAAAAATTATTAATTCGGTTCCTAGATAATGAGTTAACCTACGATGTCACCTAAATGTTTCCGGGTAAACTTTCTATATGTAAATAAATAATGGACACTAATGTAAATATTGGGAATCAAAAAGCTAGGGACCATAATTGCAAAAACCTCAAAAATACCAAAGAGACGTTATGCCAATCCCGCCAGCCACCCCCTCTCCTCTACCATGCCATTAAAGCTCATTCAGTGCCACCATCTTTCTTTCCTTCTTTCTTTCTTTCTTTCCCTAATAGATGCAGCTTTAAATGCGCACACACCACTTAAAACAAATTTAAACCTCTTATAACGCTCCTCAAACATCCACTTCCCCTCTCAGATCAGACCAGACTTCTCTTCTTGTCTGGTTCAACTCTTCACTTCATGGGCTGCTCCCCTTCAAGAATTGACCAGCTCCCTGCGGTATCTCTATGCCATGACCGCTGTAAGTTCCTTGAAGAAGCTCTCTACCAAAGCTATGCCCTCGCTGATGCTCATGTTGCTTATATGCACTCCCTCAAGTCCCTTGGCCCTACCCTTCGCCGTTTCTTTGATCAAACCCTCATCAATGATCAGTCAGATTCTCAATCTAATGGCGATCCCGAAACTGTTGCTAAACTCAGTAAACCCTCTTCACCTGATAATTGTCCCTCAAGTTCAACAAACTCGGAGACTTCTCACATTGATTTTCCTTCTGATTTAGAAGATGATGAATTTAGAGACAACAAAGATTTTGATTCACTTCATACAATCCAACAAAATCAGTTTAACTCATATTCTTATGATCACCGTGACTATAATGGGTACGATTACCCAGCATGGAAAACTCCTCCACCTCCGGCTTCAAGTAGTTCAGCCTGGGATTTCTTGAATTTCTTTGAAACATACGAAAGATATGAATTACCAGCCAAAGATAGGGAATTTGTGAGAGAAATTCGTGGAGAAGATAAAAGTGGTAAAAGTCGAGAAGAAGATAAAAGGGGTGTGAGATTGAAGGCAGAGAAAGGTAATGCTGTGAAACAGAACAAGGTTGATGTGGTAGAAGAAAAGAAAGTTGAATCTGTGAAAGAGGAGAGTAAAGAGAGTAAAGATTTGGGTCAGCAGGCTAAAAATCAAAGTGTCTTAGAGATCATGAAGGAAGTAGAGGTCTTGTTTGACAGAGCTGCAGAGTCAGGAAATGAAGTTCTAAAGATCCTTGATGCAGGGAAATTCAGATATTATTCCAAGAATTCTGTCTACAAAGGTATCTTTGTTACATTCTTTTTTGACATAACTTAATTTCTTGTTTAATAATTAGTCTGCTAGCATTAAATATTGTCAAGATTACGTAATTTGCTTGTTTTTTTCATCTGTAAAGGAATTTCTTCCAAGACATTGCAAACTGTTAGTCCATCTTTTTTGGAGAAGAATGGTCCTGTTCATGGGAGTTTTGGTGAGGATTTGGGTATATTTTCAGTGAATCTGTCTTCAACTCTTAGGAAGCTGTGCTTGTGGGAGAAGAAACTCTATGATGAAGTGAAGGTATGCTTTACTCTTTTCCAAGAAGAATTTGATCCTGCTTAATTTCTTTTTATGTTTGCTTTGTTCTTTTTCTTTTGCCTCTTTTTGGAATGCTTCCTAGTCTACTAGGCAAGAAGGGCAACTGCTTGGCAAATATGAGGTTAAAAATTGAAACACCACCCATCTCTTTCTTACTAAAGCAATTAGTAATTCCTTTTTAATCATTAGTATGTTAAATTTCATGTGTTTAAATTTAATTTTCATATAATTTGAACTATAGTTGACACTGTGTATAGCGAAGAAAACGCAGAACTTTGTCCCACGTCAATAGTTTCTGAGTAGAAATTTGTATTCAAGCACAAGTACTTTGGATTGGCTGCTATGATTAGCTCTGCATTTTGTCTGATAATTCTTTAGACTTGTAAAGGAGTAAATGCTTAGAAGGGATTTTATTGTAGGCTGAGGAAAAATTGCGGATCATTCACGCGAAGAACTGTAGGCAGATGAACAATTTGGACGAGAAAGGTGCTGACGCCAATAAAGTTAACTCCACTCGATCTTTACTCCGGATGCTGTCTACTAAAATCAAAGTTGCTATTCAAGTAATTGACAAGATATCAACAACTATCAATAAATTGAGGGACGAAGAGTTGTGGCCACTGATCAGTAACTTGATTGAAAAGTATGTTGTTGTTTAATTTGTAGTTGATGCCACTGAGCTTTTAATTTCACTTCGTTTTGATGTTTTCTTGTAGATACATTGTTGCTTCTTTATTAGGAATTGCTGGTCTGCAGCAACTTTTAAGATGTAGCTTAGCCTTGTTGCTTGTCTGTCTTGTATTTTCCCTGTGCCGGCTAACATCGCTTCGCTTAAAGCACAGGTTACTCGGTATGTGGAAAGTTATGCTAGAATGCCACAGATGTCAGTCCCAGGCAGTTGTGGAAGCCAGGAGTTTGGATGCCATTGCATCCAATGTGAAGTTCAGTGATGCTTGTCTCGAAGCAGCGATACAACTCAAGATTGAGCTGCAAAATTGGAATCTGTGCTTTTCCAATTGGATCATTGCCCAAAGAGGCTATGTCAAAGCATTGAATGGTTGGCTTCTGAGATGTCTTCCTTCTGAACCTGAAGAAATGCCAGATGATGTGTCACCACTCTCCCCTGGTAGGGTAGGAGCACCTCCAGTGTTTGCGTTCTGTAACCAGTGGTCACATGCCATTGATAGGGTCTCAGAGATGGAAGTAATTTATGCAATGAATGGGTTTTTCGCTAGTGTAAATCAATATGGGGAACGGCATTGTGTCTACGTACAGCAAAGACTGACTACAGACAAGGACATGGAGAGAAAAATGAAGATCTTGGAGAGGGAGGGGCAGAGGTTGCAAAAGATGATGCAAGCTCGAGGGAAGGTGTTTCAAGCCAGTACGGCTATGCATCAGATCAAAATGACCAATAGTAGCAGTCTTCATTTGGGTCTGAAACAAATTTTTGTAGCCATAGAGCGGTTTTCTGCTGATACCATGCATGGTTACGAGGAGCTTCATTTGCACGTTGAACATAGTAGACCGAGTCAAGAGAATCCAGCAGCTCCTTAATTCTTCACCGGTAACTAGGCATCACATTTGAATTAATTTTGTGCTGAAGCTGTTTTTGTATTCGGTTCACCTACATGAAAGTTCAAGAATTATGCAGTGCATTCCCTTCTTGAAGTCCACAAGGCTGACTTGTGGATTCATTCTTGCCATCCTTTGTTCATGTCACCCCCTCAACTATGGATAGCTCTGATACCAAGTGCAGTAACAAGTAGGGCATCCTGGCTGCAGTATTTGAGCTACAAATATTATATTTAGCGTTTCAGTTCAGCCTCCCATGAGGCATGAATCCAGTGTTTGATTGGATGCAAGTAATATTGCTAGGATTCCTTGACATCTACTTGGGTATGCTTGATTGTCTTCTGTTTTTTTCTCTTCCTCGTGGAACATTTACCCTACCGTGTTTGAAACCTTGCACCTCTATCTCTTTTATCATCACCTGCAGCTTAAATTGTAAGGGTATCATTCCCAGCTTTCTCACTGTTGTAAATTTGTTTCAGACTTTGAAGTTTTTATCCCTCAAGTACTAGAAATTGTTCCTTTTAGCAGTACAGGCTACAGGGGAATCATTGTTGTATACCTGTTTTGTGGTGAATAAAACATTTTTCTGATTCAAATAAGAATATGCAGCAGAATGGATTAGCATCGGCAGTAAGTTATTTTAATTAATTAACCTATCTTTGCCCTAATGTCATTAGCTCCTGTTGATAAATTGAGCACATACCAAGAAAGCAAATGGAATCCTCAATTCCTGTTTACATGTTTATTTGGGTTTAGCTCCGCACGAACTCTAACGCAATTGACTCTTTTTTTTTTCTTTTTTTTTTTACGTTTTGCATTATTATTAACCTGGCACAGCATGCTGATCGATCTATAACATTGGTTGGGTGGGAAAAAAAATAATATTATTTTAATATATTTTTAAATAAAAAACATTTTAAAAAATAATTATATCTTGACGAGTTTTTATAGCTTTTCCTCGGGAAAAGTAAGGTGCAGGATAATATTTGGCAAATCTGTTCAGCATAGGAAAGAAATCGAATCCAATCAAACAAAGATAAATAGTTTGTATAATTTTGTCAATGAACTTGATAGAAGAAAATTGGATTCTTTTGCCATCGATGTTTAACATAACAAATTTGTCAAACTCGAGACAATGACTCTCAACGCGTGAGGAAACTCTTGTTGTACTCAGGAAGTGTGCACATGCCGCCGAAGTTAGATAAATGGCTCGCGGTTTGAGATGAGGAAAGTTGACAAAAATGGATATTGACTGCAGTTGAAATAAGATTTGGACACATTTTGAGGTTCAGTGACTCTGGAACAGCTTGTCCCTTTCCGAGGAATAATTGATGGATATGTTGATTGGCTAATATATTCGAAATGCAAGAAAGGCTTGTAATAGATATATTAACATATGTTAGAAAAAATAACTCTTGGTTGCTTTGATCTTAATCCATGGCGGCTGGCGGCTCTGCAAAATTCCTCTGCATCTTCCAACCCTACTGGGTACAGAATAACAATGGTAAAACGCAGTTTTATTATGGAGTAATTATCAGTACTCTTAAAACAGGGATTTCAACCTCGTCCTCAACGGTATTAAACCGAACCCTTACAGGATGAAAACAACGAGGATTCTAATTCAAATAAGAAAAACAAGCTAAGAACATGGGATTAAAAAATAACAAAACAGACAAAACAACATTTTTTATCCTAATTTGGAGTGTTTTTTTAGATTCAACTCGTTACAACTAGCTAATCCATTTAAAATTTAAACCTGACTGAATCTAAAATTATGAACCTTTTCTGTTAGCCAGGTTGTATAGCGTGATCATGACTTTTCTTGAATTTGATGGCTATCCACCAAACCCGAAGACAACAAATCCCTGTTGAATTGATCGGATCTCCTGCATCGTGTATCTGGTTAAGGAATTACCCGTTCTCGAACTAGGATTAAAGTGTAATTGTGGTCGATTCAAAGGAAGAAAAAACTTGAAAAATATCTTCGAGCTCTACGTTTTCCGGTGGCGTTTTTCTTTTCTTTCAGGCTGCAGGAGGATGCAGAGGAGGGAATGGCTGGGTGTATAATAGTTATTTTTTAATGTGTTTTTTATTTAGAAATTAATTTTTTTTAAAATATATTTTTTATATTAATATAACAAAATCATATAAAATTATAAAAAATAATTTAATTTTTTTAAAACACAAAAACAAACTAATCTTAGAAGTATATTCTTTCCATCACGCTGTAGTTTTAAAAATCACTTGGCTTCACAGCCTCCGAAGCCTTTAGGGTAAATTAACCATACAATTAAATGAGTGATAGTAGATTTAATTATTTGCTTAGCAATGATGGTTGCATTGAACTTGAAAACTAGAAAAAAGATAAATACCACGAAATCATCAATAGACACGAGAAACAAAAACCTGTAAAGTCGAACATAATTATATATTATAACCATTAATGTTATTTTATTTTTCATCTTCATATTGAATATTTCGTTACATGTAACATAACTCTAAGAAACTATGGTAATGTGCCACGATTTTATTCTGAATTTCTTACAGCAATTTCGATTGAGAATCTTGGCAATATAAATTTTTAAATAATGGATTGAGCATATTGTATTTGAATTAGTTATTCAAATATTGTTGACATTTTTTTTTATATCAGTTTAACTTATTAGAATACTAATATGTAAATTCGACGAAATAAAAATAAATAATAAGATAAAACAAAAAATAAAATATATAAAAATTTACTTAGTTCATTCAATTTAACTCCATCCACTAACAAGTACAAGTATAGAAAAATTTTATTAAATAATATAAAAATTATAATTTCTCTTTACTAATAAAAAACAAATAAAATCTCTCTATTATTTAAAAAAAATATTTCATTTACTCTCCTTATAAATACATTATAATTTTGTGCGATTACTTTTCTTCTCTCACTCTCCTCTTCTTCTCTTTTATTTTTTTCTTATGGTGTATATTTAAGGTTTGAATATATTATTTATTTATATCTTATGGTGTATATTTAAGGTTTGAATACATTGTTTATTTATAAAAAAAAAAAATAAGAGGATAAGGATCATAAATCATGACACCAATTATAATACAAATTATACTAATAATTAATTTTCATTTATATTCCATTAATTTTGCAACAATTCATTTTCTATTTATTTTTGTTTAACAGCTTATCTTCCATCAATTAAATGAATTTAATTAAGTTGGTTAAATGATTATTTAGTTAAAATATCATTTACATTTTATATTGAAATTAGACAAAAATATTATTAACTTAAGATTATTAATTTACTGAAAACGTACGGTAGTGTAATGGGTTAAGCATGGTTTATAGTTATGTTTTAAAATAAATTTAACTTGAAAATATATTTAATAGTTTTTTTAATACTTATAATGATTTTAATATCCTGGTATTAAAAATAAAGGAATATTTTAATTAAGTTTTAAATAAAAATATCTTTAAAAAACGCCGATCAACACGACATCAAACACGCGATAAAATCTAGCCTGGCAATCGTGTCTGCAATGGTAAGCATGATGTCACGCTGCCAGGGCATTAGGCTTGCGTGCAAGATTTCTGTTCGGGCCAGAGTACACGTCATGGTATGAAACGAGGCCTCAGCAGTGAAAAAAGAAAAGCCCAAAAACTCACGAAACTATATAACCACGTTTTCTCGCTTATACTCGCACCGCGATGTCTGTTTCACGCGGGGTATTTTTACTGGGAGGCCGTCATATATTTTATCCATCAATGATTAGCTATGTTCAATGTTATTAATCCCAGTTTAGTACGTTAAGTAAATCTGATTACTCATTAACTCGTTTTTCTTTCTTAGTTTTTATTTAATTTTAAATTAAATTAAATAAAAATTGTTGTAATATAATATAGTTGATAAGCTCGGTTTAATTTTTAAATGAAACAATATCATTTTATTTTAAAAAAATAAAATATTATTTTAGAGAATTTTCTTTTATTTTTACTTAGGTATCTTCACATTCAATGGGGAGGTGACACGATGAAAAGATTGATGTCTTCTCTCAAGTACAGGAGTGTCGAAGTAATAAATAACCCGGCAAAACCGGGGTCAAACCACAGGGAGGTTAAT